>NW_025892579.1:0-1942 GCF_002878395.1 Capsicum annuum
ATATTTCGCCAGTCAACGGAATTCAGTAAGATTAAGTCATGCACAGTTAGTTATTCATGTCCAGTCCCCCTAGATGGGAGTAGAGGTTAGCACCGAGTGAACCCAAGGATGGGAACTCACCCGTCAGTTTAGGGTGTGATTCTTAGTAGTCATCCTTACGTTCCAGAACTACGTATCCATTGTAGGCTGAGATATCTTAGCCCATCAGAGTAGGATTGATGAGCTGGCTTAACCCGTTAGTTTAGGGTTCCCACCATTCTCATTGAGTACCCGCCAGATAAAGGTCACTCATAGGCTGTCCTTACCCGTGGCATGGTATTAACACCCCTCTAGTAGGGGCAGAGATTGGACCCCAGCTTAGCCATAACGGCATACATGGGGCATGTCGGTTAAACACTACTTCCCACAGTTTTAGTATAAGTCTCGGTAAAAGAACTCAGGGCGTTCTTCAGATTTTAGTATCAGTCTCAGTAAAAGAACTCAGGGCATTCTTCAGATTTCAGTATATACAGGACTGTCAGATGCAGTCATCCATATTATTAGTTTCAGTATCAGTTATGACAATTATCAGTAAACCATGTTTTAGCTTATAGGTCATGCTATCACGTATTCACGATCCCAGTTTCTATATATGTGTGTTTGCACTCCCACGTTCATATTAGTCAGTCAGTGTTGTTCATGCATGAAACCCTTTATGTTCAGCCTACCTTCTTCTTATACTCAGTACTCTAGTTGTACTGACACATTTGCGCAATGGTGCTTTCTTTTCATGTTACACCATAGGTTTCGAGACACGAGCTCCAGCTCAATAGTAGCGGTAGCATTCTTGTCGCAGGGATACAGTGAGTCCTCATTGATTCGAGAATAATATGATTTGATTCATTTATTTATTTCTTCAGTTTAATTTTATGGAGTTAGTTGGAGACATGGTCCTTCAACTCCTTATTTAGATAGTTTAGAGGCTTTCAGATTTACGTTCAGATTTATGTTCATATTTACATTCAGATTTATGTTTAAATTTTCGTTCAAATTAAGTTGTTGTGGGTATTTTCACCCATATAATTGTATTCAATTGAACCTTATCGCCTTACAGTTCCATGTATTCCATATTATTATATCATGATTTGCAGTATACAGGTACAGATATCAGTCATGGGTTAGATTGTGGTCCCTTGGGGTCATGAGCACCGTGTAGCATTCTGGTTCAGCGAATCGGGGTGTTACAAACTTGGTATCAGAGCCTAAGGTTCAATAGAGTCTTGTACATGGGTGTGTTGCGCGCCACATTTATGTGCGGGAGGCTATAAGATGTATTAGGAACAGTCCTCTTTCTTCATTATTCATGTCATGCTAGTGAGCATAATCACAAGTTAAACTCTCAGTCTAATCCCTTGTTCTCTAATTCCAGACCATGGCCCCAAAGAGAAAAAACCAGCCAGCTCCTCAGCCCGAAGATCCTTTAGGCGAACATGTTTCCCATGCGAAGTTTAGAGCCGCATTTACCACTCTTGCTCAGTCCATGGCTGCATCGAATGAACGGCCACTAGTTATTCTGGCCAATCCAGTGGCCAATCCCAAAGCAGCTAGGGTTCGGTACTTCACCCAGATGAACCCTCCATCTTTCCATGGGTCTAAGTTAGATGAGGACCCTCAGGAGTTCATTGACCAAGTCTAGAAGGTCATTGATATCATGGGTGTTACTTCTATTGAGAGTGCTAAGTTAGCCACCTACCAGTTATAGAATGTTGCTCATGATTGGTACAAACAGTGGAAGTCTGAGAGGTTAGATGATACAGGCCCTATCGAGTGGGAGGAATTTGTCACGGCCTTCTTAGATAGATTCTTTCCCCAAGAGCTGAGGGAAGCCAAAGTTCTTGAGTTCATCAACCTCAGGCAGGGGAATATGACGGTTAAGGAGTATTCTCTCAGATTTACTCAGCTA
>NW_025892580.1:0-1333 GCF_002878395.1 Capsicum annuum
TCGTCTGAAAGATCTGATGTAGAATCTGCAAGTTCTTGGAAAAAGTTCCCACTCTGAAGAACACCACCGACCCTAAATTGTTCATTACAATCCGTTGAAAGCCATTCCATAAATTTGGTCTTCAAGTACGGATCGTCTTTCGCATAGTGAAAAGGACAACGTCTTTGAAAATTGTCCTTCCAGTCTTCGCCCCATTCCTTCTTAATATTTGGATTCTTATATGGAGACTTCAACCAAATGCTAGGAGTAAAGACCCCTTTAAATGAAATGTCGGGTTTCTTAATTACTGCCATCGTTTCTTTTGTTTGTGGTGTATTAGTTTTTACCAACGGCTTCGCAATAGAATCTTCTTGTTTTGGTATTTCGGCTTCTTTCTGAACAAAGTTGAACTGGGATGTCGATTTCTTATTTGATTTTACATCAACTTCATCTGATGCTATCAACATATTTTGTGAAAGAAACTCAAAAGAGGGGCCTTCATTAATCCGAGAAACAACATCAACTCTGGTTTCTTCTTCACTCCCTTTGTTGGTAGCTACAACTTCAATAGGTGTGTCATTATAACTCGTACGTGCATGACTCGCCAGTGATGGAGTTTGAGCAAGTGGAGGCTTTTTCGGTCTGCCTCTCTTTCTGGGCTGAGCAATAACCAGTGATGGAATTTGAGCAAGTGCAATAACCACTGATGGAGTTTGAGCAAATGGGGGCCTTTTTGGTCTGCCTCTCTTTTTGGGCTGAGCAATAACTGATCCATCAGAAGAAGAGAACTTTAATCTTGGACTTTTCCTAGAAATTGAATTGAAAGGAATTTGTTGGGGGTTTGATTGTTTGAGTTCATGGATTTTGATTTTTACGCGTACCATATTGTTATCAGGTTGTTCTAATTGGTGGGGTTGGGGTGGTGTTGGGGTTGGGAGTTGTGTTTGTTGTGGATGGTAGGGTTGGGTTGGGGGTGTTGCCATTGTTCTATGGCTATCTGGGGGTGGGTGTTGTTGGATTTGGGATGAGTGTGGTCCTAGTGGTGATTTTTCAAAATCCATTAGACAAAAACAAAAATGTATCTCGTAAAAATGTGATTTCTACTGAAGAAAGGGGAAAACCTTTGTAAATTTTAGGGTCCTAGCAATGAGTATATATTGAAGCTGGCGTTTGACCATATATCTTAAATCAGATTTTAAAAATTTGCCTTTAATGAGCTTTTAAATTTTTGGTCAAAATAATGATCCATCAAGAGTTATTAAGTTTCCAAAATGTCAAGTATAAACCTATCACAGTCAATGTTTAATCACTCACATGAACCAATTACATTTGGAATTCATATGGTGTTCAAATG
>NW_025892581.1:0-1928 GCF_002878395.1 Capsicum annuum
AATAAAAGATGCATAATATTTAATATTTTTGACCTACAAATTAAAAACTAATATTGAAGAACATAAAACTAATCTTCTCTTAAACATACTCTTTAACAATTAAATTGTGAATTCTATTTTATTATTTATTGGAAAAAAGGAATGCTCAATATATAGATGTACGATTTTTTCCTTTTAAGAAAGAGTTTATGAAACATGGAAGAAATCTAATCTAATTTGAGAAATTTTTTTCATAAAAAACTAATTATTATAGAAGGTCAAGACAAATGAAACTTAAAAGAAAAGAAAATTAAAGACTCCTAATTAAATCAAAAACCATACTTAAAAGAAAGAAATTAGGTCGCATGCAAATTAGGTCGTATGCTAACTACAATCTGACACTACTCTTTTTTTTTTCTTTTTGAGGTGGGACATGTTTTTTAAGTAAAAATAGTTAAATAAGAATGTGATAAAATAATAGAAAGACCTTTCTTATTATGTATTCAAAACTTTTTAAAATTTAATACTTATTAAAATTTTCTTATTCTAAGGCTTTTATATTTGTTTCTAGATTTTTCAAATCTTATTTAAATCAAATTTAGTTGTTTTATCATTCTTAAACTAATGGAAAAAGTATTAGTTGTCATTAATTCTGACGACTTCTAATAAGAAAAGGTTTTAACAAAAATATATATTAATTAATTATTAACTTTTAAAAATTAGAAAAAATAGTGAAAAGACGATTTTGTCTAAAGCGAAATTTTTTAATGAAGGACAAAAAGTTCAAACAACATTTCTAAGGCCCTTCACACTTTTAATATATTATAGGTATAGATTATAGATTACAGATTACAGATTATAGATTATAAATTATAGATATAAATATAGATATAGATATTGGTCTTTGTATTTATTTGTTATTAATGAAAAAATACTATAATTAAAGGTCCAAGAATATATATCTATTTTCTGAATATAAAAAAATAATAAAAGTAATTAGAAAGTAGATTATAAGTAATATTTTTTCCGTATAAACAATTAAAATTATATATGTATTACATTGGTTCGGTTTGGGTTCGGTTTGATTTTATTTTTTCTAATACCAAACCAAACCAAGAATGATCGATTTTTTTTTGCCAACACCAAACCAATCAAACCAAATCATAAGTTGGTTTTTTTCCCCGGTTTGGTTTGATTCATCGGTTCGGTTTGACTTAACAGTTCGATTTGTACACCCCTATATACACATAGTAATACCCGATGTATTTCGATGTATTTCCACCAAATGGGGAAATACACATAGTCATCTCTTTGATAAAATAAGATTGTGAGGACCAAATTAGAATCTCTATTGTTTATCATAAAATAAATCTAAAATACCTTCTTCATTTTAAAATAATTGTCCTGATTCGTTTTTCAAGAGTCAATTTAACTAATTTTAAAAATTAAATTAGATTAGGTTAATTTAATATTTTAAAATCATAATTTAGATATTTTAAGACTATAGAAAAAATACTATAATACATAATTTTTCTCATACCGATAAGATGAAAAAATACATCTTAAAATCTTAGTCAAAATTTATATTCTTTGATTCTCAAAAAAGGAAACTGTGACAAGTAAAAAGAATTAGGAGGGAGTACATGTTTGGCCATTATTTTAAAAGTAGATTAGATATCAGATATTCTATCTGTTCATTAAAAGTAATATTCTAAAAAAAATAGAAACATCATTTATATTAAAATGATGGAAAGTCATTAAATAGTAACAAGATTTAGTATCCTAATAACTAAAGGTAACCTCGTTAAATATAGCAAGTGAACCATTTCTTAATGCTATATAAGATCAGCTTGGTGCATAATCCTTTTCATTATCAAATATACATTTTCAAGAAATATTAGTAAAAAAAAGGATGGAAAATTTTTTGTCTTTGTTTAAAGTTATGTTTC
>NW_025892582.1:0-6565 GCF_002878395.1 Capsicum annuum
GTAAACTACTATTCCTAACTTTACACCTGTCCTACTTTTTACAAAAATCATAAAAATCCTAAAGTTATTCCTATTCTACATTTGTCAAAAAAGACAAAACTAGTACTGGCTATTAATAATTTACTTTTAAGAAGTCATAAAGGCTATACAATAGGTCCTAAAAATTCAAAAAGGCTTAATTACATATCTTTTTCATAGTTTTATCTTTTCTTCTTCTTTATCTCTTCATTGTTACGTTGCTTTTTATCTTTTGTTCATTTCAGCTGGTGTCCTTATCTTCTTTTATTCTAGTTGAACTTCTGGAATTACATTATTTTCTCCATTATATTTTGAGCATAGGTGGTCAGGATATTTGTGTACTATTAATTTACAACATCTTGTCAGTAACTCTTCTGAAATAAATTCCTTCTTGATTGCTCTAGTGGTTGGTTGTTTTTTTGGATTGAGTAATGTTAAAATCCATCTTTGAACTTCTTCCATATATGAATATTGTAGCTCCCTTGAATTTGAATAGATTATTAGCTAGTCTCGTCAATAGTAACTCCATATAGGGTTTCCATTGAGATAATTGTTTACTAGCTCTTGGATAATTGTAGATATTCTAATGATTCATTTATTTGTGTAAAAATTAGGTATCTCAACTTTAGGTATCTCTGGCTGTTGTCCAATATCTTCTGGTATAATCATATCTCCGGTTAATCCAATTTTCACAACTTGTATAACTGGTTTTATGTCATTATATAATATCTCAGCTGGTGCGGTGCAAAACTTTATAAAAAATAGGTTTCCTTTGGTTATTTTTTTGTAAGTAATGAAGGCTTTGTATATTTCTGGTATAGTTGTTAGTTCGTTTCCGTCTTGGGTATATACGGTAATTAATAGTCCATAACTAAAATAAGTTTTAACTAGATTTGGGTTGGTTTTTGGTAGTGCGATTAACTTATTGTATCCTTGTAGTTTTTAGGTTATATAGTCTGTGTTTGGTTCTTGGATATTTGTAGCTCTGAGTTTAAGATTCAAGTAAGTTTGTATTTTATGGATGTTTTCTATGTATAATCTAGTTACATGGTTATATGTTTTTTTGTCTTGGTTCAAACTTTCCAGATATGTGGTAGTTTGTGGGGGTATAAATAGAGGGTCTTTTGGTATTTTCGGTATAAATAATTTTTCAAATATCTTATTCAGATTTAATCCTTTTCTATTAACTCTTTTGCTTGTACCTGCAGACATAAATTGATAAAGATTATGGGTTTTATAGAGTGTCCCAACGTCTCCTTTTAGCTCTAGAATTTTGATGTCTTCCGATCGAAATAGTTCTGCATTTTTATAGTCATGCAGCTAACTTGTAGCTTTAGACTTTAGTTTACCTTCATTAGTCTTTAGCTTTTCTACCTCATTGACCATACTGTCCACTTTCAGTGAAAGCATAGTTAGGGTTTTGAGTATCTCTTCTAATGTATCATTTTCTGTTATATCAGTTTGTGTAGCTTTGTCTTGATATGTAATTTGCAATAATATTCTTGTTAGTACTGATTATTTCAACTGTAAATGTAAAATTCAATATATTTAATACCAATCTTCGGAAATTTTTGTTGTTGCTGAATTTTGTATTTTCTTAGTTAGCCACCATCGTACCTGTGTATTATCTGTTCATACAATAAATTTGTTATATACAATATATGGTTCAAATGCTAATAAACACTTATAATGAACATAATTCTTTTCTATTTATTTCTCATTTTATTTATGTTTCGTTAAACGTTCCTGAGTAATATCTACAATGATGTTCTAAGTTTTTGTTTTCATACCTGTATTTGAGTACTCCTCCGTAGCTGTGCTCACTCGCATTTGCTTCTACTATGTACGTAAAATTTTTATTTTCATCTGGAAATTGTAATTTTGGCAGGTTTTTACAAAGTATCTTTATTTTTTGCACTTGTTTTTTATCTTCTTCACTATAATTATATTCTACATTCTTTTTTAATTTTTTCTGTAATGGTTTTAAATTTTATGCTAATTTTGGTATGTATTCTCTCACTTGATTCACTAATCCTAAAAAGGATTGTAATTTCTTTTTTGTATCTAATTTTTTTTTTTGAATTTATTACTTTTTGTACTATATGCTATTGCATTTTTACTCCATTTTTATCTATTTGTATTCCTAAAAATCCTATCTGGTTTTTCATTATTTCTTTCTTATTTTCACTTAAGCTTATTCGTGAATTTTCTATTATATTTATAAATTGTTCTAATAATTTTAGGTGTTCTTCTTTAGTTTTTGAATATAACAATATCATTTATGTATACTATATAATTAGGTAATTGTTTAAAATAATTATCCATAAAATGTTGATATCTACCTGGTGCATTTTTATATCCTTGTATTTGTCTTATTTTTAATATTTGTTTGGTATTGGGTAATTATATGTCATAGTTTTTGCGTTTAGGTTTCTATAGTTAATAACCCTTCTATTTTTTCTTCTTTTTTGTTCACTATGTTTATTCACTATAAACATTGGGCTAGTATGTTTGCTATTACTTTTTTGTATATATTGTTTTTCTAATAGTTCATTTATATACATTTCAAATTCTTTTAGATCGTCAAAATTATATGTTAGTGGTTTTTGGGTTATTATACTATCCTTATTTATTAGCTCAATTTTTACAGTAGTTTTATGTTTTTTTCATCTTTTTAATGGATATTCACTATATAGTTGTTTTAATTTATTTTTAATTATTTCTACTTTATCTATTGAAAATATGGTCATTTCTTCCTTATTTATAGAGAATATAATTAATTCTATTGTGTCTTCAGTAGTTTTATATTTTCTTATTTTTGTGTAATTTTTTCACTTCCTTTTATCCAATCTGTTTTCTTTCTTATTTTATGAGTAACTCTTTTTGCTCTTACCTTTTGTTTGCATGGTGTTGTAAACCACCAGTGTGTTTTAGTTATTATGTGTGGATATAGTTTATCTAAAAATGACATTCCTAAAAGTATATCTTTTGATGTTAGTTTCTAATTATAAATTTCTTCTATTATTAATATTTTATCCCATATTTGTATTTTTACATTTCTAGCTTTATATGTAATTAGACTCCCTTCATTATTACATCCTTTAACTACTATTGATGTTCTTAACTTATCCCATTTACTTTCTGGTAAACAGTTATATCTACATATATTGGCTTCTGCTCCAGTATCTATCATTAGCGTATAATATCTATTATAATATCCTTCTACTCTTATCTTCATGAGTACATATATTTTCATATTAAAGCTCTTTTTATTAACAGTTTTTCTTTGTTATGGGTTATAGTTAATTGAGTGTGTTTTATATTGTATGGTTTTACCTATTCTAACCATTTTATTCCTAATATTATATCTGCTTTTTGGGTTTCTTTTTTTACTTCAAATTTAATTTTTATCTTTCTGACTCCTATTATAATTTCTTTTTCAGCTGTATTTTTAATAATTATTAAATTTCTTGGTAAATTTGGACATATATCATTATTAGTTTTAATTTCTTCATTTTTTACTAGGTGTTTCATTATATTATTCTCTTCTTGTCCTGTGTTTATTAGTATTAGATATTTTTTTCATCCATTGTTCCGGTTATGTAATATTGGGTTAGATTAGGTTTCGGAGTTATCTCATACGCTATTTTTTTTGATGGTTTTGTTTTTTTATAAGATATTCTTCTTGATGTTCCTATTCTTTCATACTATTTCCAAATCTTCTTCTATATTTATATCCTGGTAACTATAATCACTATTATCTATGGTTTTTACAAATTGCTCAAAAGGGCTTTCTATTTGTATTTTATTTATTTTATTTTTTCCTGTTATTTTATGCTTTGTTGTCAATACATATAAATTTTTACATCTTACTGTAAATATTTTACTTTCTGGGGTTAATTTTATTCCTGATATTTTTCAATATAGTACTAATGACTTATCTATGCTTTTATCTGTTACTGCTACTGAGTAGTTTGCGCTTATTATAAATTTAAATTTTTTGTATGTTAGATTTCCTTTTATAGCACTTATTATACTTTTCTCTATAGGTTTTATTATCCTATCATCTGCTAAATATAATTCTATTGGTGTATCTATTCCTTTTCTGAAACATGCTTTTACTAATATCTCTGTTACTCCAAGATGACCATATTTTATTGGGTCTCTACTTTTTATATCTTGTATTTCTTTATTAACTGTTCTTTTAGTTACTAGTGGTATACTTGCTTTTTCTTTTGCATATCTACAATCTATTACATGTTCTTTTTGGCTTACTACATAGTATTCTTCTCTTCGTCTATTAAATATATTCTTTATTGTTGGTATTTTAAATATTTTTTCTACTCTTAAATCTAATTCTTTTCCTTTTGTTTCTTCAAATATATTATTGTCAAATATGATTTTTTTTATTTGTTCCTTCTTCATTTAAATATTCTTTCTTTTTTATTACATTTAAATATTCTTCCTTTTTTATTATTTGTGTATCTTCTTTAGTTATTTGATTCATCTAATTCAGTATCTATTTCATTATCTGTTTCATTTTCCGAGATTTCATATAGTAATTTTCACTTTCTAGTTCATAATCTATATAATCTATTTGCATATATTCTATATTTCTATCTTTATTTCTGATATTTGTTTCTTTTTTGGATCTTTGGGTACTTTACAATCTTTAGCTAGGTGTCCTAATTTTCCATAATTATAACATTTACATTCTTTTATAGATTTCTTCTTTCTATATGGCCTTTTATGTTTATAGTCTTTTACGTAATATCTTTTTCTTGGTTTTTTGTATTTATATTGGGATTTCTTATATTTATTATATTTCTTATGTCTTTTTCTTTTCTTGTAGTATTTTTCTTCACATCCAAATTGGGGTGTTATTTTATCTTTGCAACTTGCTAAATTCTTTATTAATGTTTTTTCCATTTTTAGTTCTTCCCTATATTTTTCACATGTATTCCTATACCATTGTTGTAAAAATTTTATCCTTGCTCCTAGAGCATCTACTATTTTTGCTTCATCCCAACTTTTTATTATTTTTGAACTAAATGGTTCAGGTAGTTTGCTAAAATATAATCTCCTTATTTCCTTACTTTCTTCTACATTTTATTTTTCCTTATAATAATATTCTTTGAATGCATATGTATATTCATCTATGTAGCACATACTACATATTGTTAATTTCAACATTAAATTCCTATTTGTATTCTTTTCTATATTTTATTCTTCTTCTTCTGTGTCTATACTACTAAATTCACTTCTTATAGCCATTTCATATTTTTTTAATATTTCTATGGGTGATATTTTAGCTGTTCCTTTTTAAGTTATTCCTTCTGTATTTTTGTCAGATCTTAGTACCTTTTTACTTTCTTTAGTTAAATTTGATAGCCATAATTTTAATGTTCTTATTAGTGTTCTTTCTATATATTCTGATGTATTTGTTGTGTCTATTCTATTATCTAGTAATTATTTTGATATATATCCTACCCATAATTGTATCGACTTATTTGTGTCTATTACACAGTCTAAATCTAAGAAGTTGTAATTTTTATTAACTATTTGTTTTGGTGTCCATTTATATTCATTTTTTGGGTTGTACTTATTTTTGTAATTATATTTTGGCTTTCTTATTTCTGATGTACTAGGTATTAAGTTTTCGTCATTTTTTTTTTCAAGAGTATTTATTTCTTTTATGTTTTCTTTATTAACTGCTTCTTCTTTTTTCTTAATTTTTAGATCTTCTATTCTTTCTAAAATTTCTGTATATATTTCACTATCTTCTGAATCATAATCATTTGTTTTTTCAGTATCTATTGTATTTATTTCTAATTCATTGGTCTTTAATTCTTCATTTTTTGTTTGTAATTTTTCTTTAAATTGGTTTATTTGATCTAGTAGTTTCTGTTCTTTATCTTTTTTGTCTTTTTCTCTTTGTCTTTTTCATATAGATCTTTTAGTATTTGTAATTCTTTTTCTAACTCAGTAATCCTATTATTTTTTATTTCTTCTATTTTCCGTATTTCATCCGTAGTTTGTTGTCTTATTCTTTTTTTTCCTGTCTATGTCTTCATTTTCTTTTGCTATTCTTACCATAGTTGTTAGTTTATCTTCTAATTTTTATTCTTCTTTTTCTAACATTAAATATAAATGTTCACCTATTTTCTTATATCTTCTTCCTAAATTAGAAAATACTATTCTTATTTTTAAACCTTCGTGATTTTCATATGTTTTTTCATCTATTATGAATTCTTCTTTATTCATTTTATCTATTTGATTGTATATAAGTCATGTTGATGTATGTTTTCTAGGTTATCTATTAGAGCTTCTAAATATGATATTTCTTCTTTTTGTGCTTTTATTAATTTTTGACATACTCCAACAATTAAATTATACCGTAGTTTTTCTTTTCTTATTTTTAATTCTCTTTGTTTCTCAGATAATATTTGTTTTAGTTCCTTATATTTTTGGGATTGGTCTATTTTATTCATTAGTATTTATAATATTTTGGTAGATTTCTAAATTTAGTTCCATCATAATATGCATT
>NW_025892583.1:0-9327 GCF_002878395.1 Capsicum annuum
GACCCAATACTTCTATATAGATCCACCCCGGTTGTTATGTGAATATTATGGTTTGTAGGATTAATATTGGTAATACTATTCGTAACATGCACTCGTACACCTATTTTTTTTTTGTTGCCCAAGGTATCCCCACAGCCGGCAGCCGTGAGACTAATCCTCCGTTCCTCGATCAGCGCATTTTACGGTAGGAAACTGACCACAGAGTTTGCTCCATTCGCCAGAGGCGGGAATCGTACACCTAGTTACGCGTACGTAGATTGTACATGCCTTAAGCAGTGAAGAAGGGACGGACAAAAATGGTCTATCGTAAGCCGCCTTACATTGTATTTCTGCTAGAGATTTTTCTCCTTAAAATGATTTAATTTCTAATTAAAAAAATGACCAAACATTATCAAAGAAACAAGTTCAGGATTTGAAATTTATAAATTCATATGACCACGTCAAGTTAATATATAATAATTTGAGTTTATATTGATCAAATATTCATACATAGATATATTTAGAAATTCTTTTTAATACATATACATGGTTAGATAAAAACTACTGAGTCACTTGAATCCACAAATCCTATTGTGGATTTGTCTGACATTACATAGAATAATACACTTGTTCCCTCACTAATGGATCAATAAAAAAATATTCAAACTCCAAATAAACTACTAGTATTACTATGTACATCTCATTTATGAATATTTGATCAATATAAACCCAAATATTATTATATATTGGCTTGATATCTTTATATGAACTTATAAATTTTAAATCTTGAACCTGTTTCTTTAATAATGCTTGGTCATTTACATTAGAAATTAAATCCTTTTAAGAAAAATCATAAATAAACGATAAAGAAAAATATAATGAGCAAGAAGGTTTGAGGCGTGATACTATTGTTGTCTAAAAAAATTGTTTTTAATATTATTTCACCCGCGATACCTCAAAATGATTCTTTAAATCAATTATAATTTCACTACTCATGCTACCCAAAAATTCATTCCTTAGATAAATTTTATTTACTAATTAAACCTAAGAAGAGAAGCCTTAGATTAACTAGGAGGTCACAGCTTCAAACAGTGGAAACAATCTCTAGCAAAAATACAACGTAAAAGCGGCTTACAATAGACCGTTTTGGCCTGTCCCTTCTTCTCTGCTTAAGTTAAGGGTGTCAAGTGGGCCGGATCGGCCCTTGTAACTAACCCGGTCCGGTAAGCCCTAGGGCTTTAAGATTCTGGATCCCGAACCGGTTATTTTTTTTAAAATAGGTCCGGCTAACGCGGCCCGGCCCGGATACCTTTTTTTTTTTTTTTTTATAAAAAAGATTTTGGGCCAAACTAGCCGTTGGCCCAGCGGCTATATAGCCGTTTTTGGGTCCAAACAGCTAGTTTGGGCCCATTTATTAAAAAAAAAATAATAACTTTAAAAAATATTTTTTAATCCCAAAAAAATTCTATAAATACCCTACAACTTCAAATCATTTTTCACACAATTTTTTACTCTCTCAAATCTCAATTCTCAATTCTCAAATATTCAATATATTTAATTTCTTAAAGTGTTCACTTTAATTTTTAAATTTTTCGTTTACAAAGTACGAGCGGAAGTTTCTAAAGTCGCAACCTTCGGATACTTCCAAAATTTGGTATTGTCGTTCCATCTCTTACGTTTAATTTTTATTTATTGTATTAATTGTTTAATATTTAATTTTATTATATTTATGTATTTTGAATATTTTTAGTTTAATTTAATTTATATTATGGATAAATTAAGAAACCTCGCTACTAAAGGTGTTAAAAATTTTTGTCCCGAAAGCGGTAGTAGTAGTAAAAAGCAAATTACTAGCGGTAGAGGTAGTTCAAGTAGTAGATATACCCATGTGCCTTCGCCTCCGGTACCGCTTGGTACACCTTTTGAGGAAGAAATAGGTGTAGGTGTTCACGATATGGATTATGTAGAAACTCAAAAAAATTACGGTATAGAAGAAGAAAATGAAGTAGATGCAGTTAATTTAAACGAAGATAATGAAAATATTGCTGAGACACCCGCAGTAGGAGATGCTAACGTTAGATCTGAATCGGTTAATCTCCCTCCCCATCCTCCCAGTGCCCCAAGACCTCGTAGAAGAACTAGTGTTGCATGGCAATTTTTTGAACGTATATCAAATATTGAGGTGGAATGCAATATTTGTCAACAAATATATAAGCATAGAAGTGGAGGCAAGCAAGGGGTACGGGTACGTTAATGAGACATATAGCTGAAGATCACAAAAGAGAGTTAAATATTGCACAAGGTGGTGGGGATGTTGGTGGGCCAACACAAACTAGAATGGACCCAGCAACCGGTCACATAGCGAAGAAGTATAATAAATTGAGGAACCGGAAAGAAATGGCTAAAATGGTAGTTGTGGGTTGTTTGCCTTTTAGTTTTCCTTCTTCTGATGCCTTTATTTGTTATATACAAGCAATTTATAATCCTATGTTTAACGGTATTCCTAGAACTACTTGTCGGTTTGATATTTTTAGACTCCATTCACAATATTATTTTTATTTATCAACATTGTTAAAAATATTCAATGTAGATTGTCCCTAACTTCTGATCTTGGTCGTGCTGTAAATAAAAATGATTATTTAACCGTTACTTGTCATTGGATGGATAATAATTTCGTGATGCAAAAACGTATTCTTGCCTTTTTATATGATGAAGATCGTAAACATACTGGACAATTTATTGCTGATCTATTGTCAAAATTGTCGGATATTATGGTATCAAAAATAAAATTTTATGTATTGCTTTTGATAATGCTTCTAACAACAAGACTGCTATAACAAAAATAAAATCTACGCTATCTTCGCCCTTGCCTGAAATTTTTCATATTAAATGTGCATGTCATATATATAATTTAATTGTAAAAGATGGTCTTGAGTTTTTGAGTTTTATATTGAAAAAATTCGTCTTGCCGTTGGTTTTATTCAAGGAAATAATCGTAGATCGAGAATTAGAGAATTTAAAGTTAAATGTTAAGAAAATGGACTTACACCGATTTTGATGCATGAGGAAATTGATACTAGATGGAATTCTACGTATGAATTTTTAAAAACTTGTTACAAATATAGAATTCCTATTACACTAGCTTTTAACCAACATTGTGGTTCATTTACTGATTCTGCTGATTGCATGCTACATACTTCTGATTGGGTTGTAATTAATGATCTTGTTAAGTTTTTAGAAAAATTTTATGTAGCTACGGTTGAATTTTCCGGTGCTTATTATCCTACTGTTTGTAATATTTTGGCATATATAGCCGATATTTCTGGTTTGCTCAAAGAATATAAAAATAAAGAAGGTTATAAAGAAGTTGTTGGCACCATGTTTATGAAATTTAAAAAATATTTTTTCTCGATTTCCCCTATTTACTTGGTTGGTGCTATGCTAAATCCGTGCATGAAATATAATAATATGTTCCACTTTAGTACTCTTATTTATACTAACTTAGAAATAAATACTAACCATGATTCTGAGCAAGCACAACCTGATTTGTGGACGGTTACGGCTGATGCAAAGGATTACATAGAAAAATCATATAATCACTATGCTGATTTATTTGATTTAGCCGTACCTACAAATATCATTCCAACTGTCGCTCCTCATCCTCCTGAGGAGCCATCATCTTCTAAAAGGCCGGCAAATAATGGTTTTTCTGATTCGTTTTATGATTTAAATTGTTGAAACAGTGTTGATGAGAGAACTTACACATCAACTTATCGGGAAGAGCTGAAATATTATCTTCGGACGGCACCAAAGGATCGCAGACGACGGATCAATACGTTGGATTGGTGGAGGATTAATGAAACACAATATCCTGTGCTTTCAAGATTAGCTAGAGATATCTTGAATGTTCCAATGTCAACCGTTGCATCAGAGAGCGCCTTTAGTCAGGGACGACAGCAGCTTGGAGACAACCAACACTCATTGGAAAGCAATGCAATGAATGTTTTAGTTTGCCTCAGAGATTGGATTAGAGCGGAAAGAAGAAACCAAGGAATGGAACCGGAGCCGAGCGACGAGCTGAAATTTGAAGAAATTATGACTTCACGGGAGAACTCAGCAGAATCAAGTCCAATGCATGGTTTTGCCCCCGTTGACTTCGACTATCCTATACAATTTTTCGTTAATATTAACATGAATGAGTTGGAAAAAATGATGCATAATTTGTAGATTTTTCATTCATGTAAATTATAAATTTTGGATCATTTTGCAATCAATAAAATTTCCCAAATTCATTCACTCCTTAGTCCTTGCTTTTTCTATTTTTTCATTTAACGATTTAAAATTTTAAATTGAATTTCTAGTTTTCTACTTTAAATTAAAAACTTACTTCTAATATATTATTAATTTACTACCAAATATTATTAATTTATTATATTAAGTAGCATATGTTTTGTATATTTGTGCATATATCTTATAAAGAAGTGTATATTTAACGTATACATGTGTATATATTTTATACATTAGTATATAAGTATATCTATATATATTGTAATGTATATATAATATAGTATATTATTCACTTTATTCCTCATAAAAATTCTCATTACCATTGCATTGTAATTTGTAAATATAAGTGTTGCAATTTTGCATTATAAATTCAACTACCAATAATAACAAAAGAAATGTAAACTAACTACTTCCATAATAAAAAAAATAAAAAAAAGAAGAAGAACCACTTGCCTAATTACAAGATGAGTTCTTCCTACATCAAAGCACCTTTTCTTTTATTGATCATATTGTCCATAAATATATTACAAGTAAGAAGTAAATATCATGTACAAATTGTGAACGGTATTGATCCAAAGAAATTCCCCAATAATAGTACCGTTAGAGTTCATAGTGCTTCTAAAGATAATGATCTGGGATACCGTGGGTGTAGTTTATCAGGTCTCCTTACCAGTAAGACTAATTTTTGTAAATGGAAAGTGGTAGATACAGGATTTATTATAGAAGATGATAAAGGGTATAAAGAATATATTTTCTCTTGGGAGACCCTAAAACCATAATTAAAAGTGGTTCGTTATTTGTTGAGGAGCACATAGTAATAATAGTTGTTAGTTTGAGTTTGAATATTTTTGTATGATCCATTAGTGAGAGACTTAATAAGTTCACTATGCTAACTAAGGTTAGGGCAAATCCACAATAGGATCTGTGGATTCATGCAATCCAATAACTTTTGTCTATTTCATGTACTAGAGGAGCATCACCGTGTCAGCACGGGCCCAACATTAAGATATTTTACTATGTATAGTAACTTAAATTAATATTAGTTCGAATTATGAATTATAACACATAAATACACAAAATATATTGACTACTTGGTAGTATTTTGCAAGGAGCCAAGTCTTACAAGATAATTATGTATTCTCTAACAAAGCCGCCATAAACATTATTTGTTTTCATTTTCCCCTTCTCTTTTATTTGTCAACTTGTTCTTTGAAGTTAAACTAAATTAATATTTTAAATTCAAATTTTAAGTGTTTCAAAAATTATATAGAAAAAAAAACTATAGTTACCATCTTTCATATTAATTTAAATTATTTGACTTTGAGAACACGATAAAACATACTTATGTAGATATTTTATTGAACTTTGCTTTTGTATATAATACTTCCATTCAAATGTGGAGTTGTTTGTTAGAATGTATAAAAATAATGCTGATAGAATGTATTAATAATGTTTGCATTAATAATGCTTGTATTAGTAATATTTGTATTATTTATGCTACCATTATTTCTTATACACTTTTTGATGTACAGTGTACTGTATTAAAACTTGTATTTTCAATTTGGTATATTTAAACCAAAGTTTTAAAAAAGATGAATTGCATATATACATTCTAAGATTCACCCGGGATCTAGCATGAGCTCAATATATATTTATTTGTCTCAATTTTTGTGATACAAAATGAATTTAGATAATCAATCATATTTTTAATATGTTTTTAGATATTTTAAGTTGCTAATGTTGTAATTTCTAATATTTTTATGTAATTTTTAAATATATGTTACTCTCTTTATTCAAACTTTTTGTGACATTGATAGTCAATTCTATTTTCAAAATAATCTAAGTTTTTAATTATTGTGATTTATAATTTTTTTTTCTTCTATTTCAATTTAAGTGACACTGATACAATTTCAAGAGTCAACCAAATATTTATATCATTTAAATTTTTTAAGTTGTTAATTATTGTGAATTACATTATTTTTTTTAAGTATTTGTTAAAGATATATAATAGATTAAATTATTTTAGATATTTAAAGTTTTTAATTATTGTAATTTATAATATTTTTTATGTAATTTTTAAAAAATATATGTTACTCTCCTTGTCCAGAGTTTGTGCTCTGATAGTCAATTATATTTCTTAAATAATTTAAATTTTTAATTATTGTGCAAAAATTTTCTACTCTAATTTAAATGACATGATGCTTAGATGAACATAATAATTAATTAGAGGTGATATAGTAAAATCACGATTGAAGCAGCGAAACAGACATTTCTTAAATAGGTCACAATAACTAATTAGAAATGATATAATAAAATTATTGTAAAAGATACTTGTGAAAAAAAGTAAGTGAAATCTCATATAAGAATTCAAGTTACTTTAAAACATCAAGAGTTAACTTATGATTTTATATCTATTTTATCCTTTTTATTAAATATTATTTAATTACTTATTTATTTAATACTTAGATAACTTAAATAATTAATTAGAGGTGATCTTTAGTAAAATTATGATTAAAGCAGCTGAAACAGACATGTCATAAATGTCTATTCTATTGTTTTATTATCTATTATTAATTTTTTAATATGTAAATAATTTATAATAATTAGTTAGGAATGATATAGTAAAATCACGGAGCAAATAGCTCAAGCCTACAAGTCGACGGAGAGCTTCTTTAAATACTTAGATGACTTATAATAATTAATTAGGGGTGATATTTAGTAAAATTACGATTAAAGCAGCTGAAGTAGATATGTCATAATTGTCTATTTTACTTTTTATTAAATATTATTAATTTTTTAAAATAGAAATAATTTATAATAATTAATTAAAAATGATACAATAAAAAGTAAAATTACGATTGAAGCAACTGAAATAGACATGTCATAAATGTCTATTTTTCTTTTTTTAAATTAAATATATTTTTAATATGTAAATGTCTTATAATAATTAATTAGAGACAATATAATAAAATCACAATTGAAGAAGTTGGAGCAGACAACATAAGCAGACATATCAAAATTTTCTCTTCTATATATTAAAAAAAAAAAAAGATTAGGTGAAATTGTAGTAACAAATAAGAAAGAAAATAAATTATATGTTTGTTATGAAATTAAATAAAGAACAAATTTATTTAATTGTATCAATTATAGTTATTTTTTATAATAGATTACCATCTTACTAATTAATTTACTTAAATATAATATATTTGAAATAATTTTACACATAAAAATATAAATACTAAGAATTAAAAATAAATAGAAGATAGAGGGCCCACATGTGTGAAAATAATATAGAAATATGCAAGGCCATGTGTGATGGCATTATGGTAAATTTCTTAGATGGCATTGTTGGTAATTAAAGAGAAAAGAATGGGTTTTCATTAAAATTTTTGATGAGGTTCAAAAAACAATGCACAAAAAATTATCAAATTGAACTTAGAACTTATGTTTAATGACTAAACTACCCTCAAGCTTTTTAAAAATTGCAAGAAGTTGTCATGTTGAAACCATCATTTTTCTATATCATAGAAGAGTTGGTTTGGTCATGGGATGAAAATGACATAACAAATTTCTCTATGGGTAATTTGGTCATTAGAATAAATTATAATCTCAATTCAATTATTTTTTGTGCTTTAACTTTGAAACTTCATTAAAAGTTTGAATAAAAATTCATTATTTTCTCTTAAATTACAAGCAATGCCATTAAAGAAATTTACCATAATGTCATCACACATATTTCCACACATGTGGGTCCTCTATCTTCCATTTATTTTTCAATCTTGTTTATCTTTTTTTTTTATGTATATAATTATTTCAAATATATTTAAGTAAATTGATTAGTAGGATGATAATTTATTGTAAAAATTAATTATAATTGATGCAATTAAATAAATTTTATTATTTACTTAATTTAATATAAAACATATAATTTACTTTCTTTCTTATTTGTTATTACATTTTCACCTAATTTAAATTTTTTCCTAATATATTCAATCGTGATTTTACTATATTATCTCTAATTAATTATTATGTTAATCTAAGTATCATGTCACTTAAATTGGAGTAGAAAAAGTTTTACACAATAATTAAAAATTTAAATTATTGAAAAAAGTATTATTTTTATTTTCTTTTCTATTATATTATATATATATAATAATAATATATATATATATATTCTATATATTAGAAATGATGGTTTTGACATGTTAGCTTATGGGTATTAAAACAAAGTTTTAGGATACTAAGGTCTATTTTGTGTTTTAGGAAAATTGTATTTTGTGTTTTAATGTTTGGACCTTATCAACAACTATAAGAAAAGTCCTTCCATTTTTAATTAATGACAACTCATGTCATTCCAATAAATTACCACTTTGCCATTAATGCTACTCCTATTGAATATGATGGAGCCCACATATAATTAATTATTATAAATTATTTATATATTAAAAATTAATAATATTTAATTAAAAAATTAAATAAATATTTATGACGTGTCTGCTTTAACCGTAATTGTACTATATTACCCCTAACTAATTATTATATCACACCTAATTAATTATTATAAGTTATTTATATATTAAAAATTAATAATATTTAATTAAAAAATAAAATAGATATTTATGACATGTTTGCTTCAACCGTAATTGTACCAAATCACTCCTAATTAATTATTATACTGCTCCTAATTAATTATTATAAGTTATTTATACATTAAAAATTTAATAATATTTAAGTAAAAAATAAAATAGACATTAATGACATGTCTGCTTCAACCTTAATTTTACTATATCACCCCTAATTAATTATTACGGTCATTTAAGCATTGTACCACGTAAATTGAAATAGAAAAAAATAATTTAATATGTTATATATTTCAAAAAAATTACATGAAAAATACTAGAAATCACAATAATTAACAACTTAAAAGATTTAAAAGATATAAAATATTTGGTCGACTCTTGAAGTTATATTAGTTTCACTAAAAATGGAATAGGAGAAAAGTATTATATAAATCACAATAATTAAAAATTTAAATTATTTTTAAAATATAATTGATTATCA
>NW_025892584.1:0-4555 GCF_002878395.1 Capsicum annuum
AATAATGTTTAAGAAAGCCCGGACTATAGAATTCCAAATATAACCTCCGCAGTGACGAGCTCTAACTTCGATATCAAGGAATTTGAAACCCAAAACTGGTCGAGATGAATAGAAAACCAAATCCCGAACCAGGAACGACAAACGATGAACCCAAAGCCCGATTTCGATAATGAATCACCAAGATAGACAAACCCGAATCTACAAAAATCTAAGCGAAAACGAACACCCGCACGACTTGAACTCCGGTGAGCTAACAGTGGCCAGTTGTAGCAGATGGTACCTTGTTATTATTTCCATCAACAGGATTGGAAAATAATGCAGGTCAGGACCTGACAGTTCTCTGTACAAAATCAAGTCCTGATATGGTCATCTTCTAAACCCTTATCACCTTTAACTTGCTATGCTTGAAGGCATCATTTCACTGTGAATCATCTGTAGCAGGGAAACAATTTTCAACTTGAGATCTCTCAACAGTATCATCGCTGAAACATCAACTGCAAATCTTCAATAAAGAAGATGAGAAATCGATGGAGCATTCAAGAGAAAGGGTTGAGAATTTTCCAAATAGACTTTATAATATCAAGATATACGACCATTGTTTCAAGAGAATTGGATGTTAAGATAAAGATGCTGCCAACAGCTCGTTGGAGATGCAATGCTGAAAAAAAAATGGTCTCCAAATCTCTGGACAATTGTCTGTATATAGGCTATGAGGGTGGGTATTGGGGTAGGGTAGGTAGGGTAGGGTATGGGGGCATGGGGTAGTGATGTGTTGTCCAAAATTGATAGGAGGAGTGGTTAATTTTGTTACAAAAGAATAATTGGGGATTAGGTTTGTTAGTGGGTTTGTTATTTTTGTATTTTTATGGGATATAATCATACCGGTGAGGGCACGTGGTAAGACAGGAATAAAAATGTGTAACTTGGGTCTTCGGGAGGGACAAAATTAGGTGTCTACATCATGCCCCCTTTGAATGTAAACACGAAGTGTTTTCAGGCAAAAAAGTAGACAGCGAGACCAAATTCTGACCCGACCATTATTCAAAGAAAGAAACAGAAGGAAGAAGGACAACCGAGTCTTGACTTAAGGCATCCTTCCTACCAACATTATGAGAGGATCGAGTGACAAGTATTTCAACTTTCGGAAGGAGATGGATTATACCGAGTTGGAGAGTCGAGTGAGGTTCCATCGAGGTTCCGGTCCACGGCTCTGTTATTACATCAAAAATGAAAATTACAAGTTAAAACATAAATGAAATTACAAAAATCCTATCTATAAAGCTTCTATTGGTTCTTGACTCGACTTTCATCACCCTATTCTTTAGGCGGGCTCCTGACTTGCAATTTCTTTCAACTTGTTGCTTGGCTTGCAATTGCTTCGCTTTGTTGCTTGACTTTTCTTTTCTTCACCCTATTCTCCAGGCGGGCTCCTGACTTGGTATTTTATCACTTTGTTGCTTGACTTTCATTTCTTCACTCTGTTCTCTACGCGGGCCTCTGACTTGCTATTCCATCACCCTGTTCTTCAGGCGGGCTCCTGAAACTCAAAATTAAAACCAGAACGAAAATGATCCCAAACAAGAATTATAATAAAGTAGTATTTCATTTTTGAAGCGTTGTCCCATTTTCCAGGAGGGTCCTGAACAGGAGGGTCCTGAACAGAAAGTAAGGTCCTATTTTTTCAGGAGGGTCCTGAATAGCAAGTAAAATCCCATTTTTCAGGAGGGTCCTGAACAAAAGTAAAATCCCATTTTTCAGGAGGGTCCTGAACATAAAGTAAAATCCCATTTTGCCGGAGGTTCCTGAACATAAAGTAAAATCCCATTTTTTAGGAGGGTCCTGAACATAAAGTAAAAATCTCATTTTCCAGGAGGGTCCTGAACAGAAAGTAAAATCCCATGGATGTGCATTTCCAATGATAGCTGAATTAAGTGAAGCGAATTTTCCCTTATATCAACAAAGAAAATTTGTCAGTTAAAAACTTAGTGGTGGCTTGCAGCTCTTGGCCTCTCAGGTATCTGCCCAGCACTCGTTCCTTTCATATTTGTTCCCAAATCGCTAACACTTGTCGTGTCTTGCCGCATTATTGACCCGGATCCATATTGAGGGAAGTGAGTTCCAACTCGAACAATGGGCTTCCATTTTACCATACCCCTGAGGTGCACTCTTTTCCCAAATCTGAATGTTTCTACGAATCCAATAGCCTGTCGGTAGATAGACTTCCTTTGCTTCGTGATGAATTACGATCATATTTCTTCCTGTGTTGTTCCTTGGCTTTTCCTCATATAATTGGAAAGACTGGTAGTAAATTTTGAAATCCTTTCTCGCTTGTGTTGACACAGACTTGACTTAAAATATAAAGAAATGATGGTGACTTTTATTTTGATAAATGACATAAGAAAAGACAAAAGCATGAATATGTAAATGAAAGAAAAGGGCAATGTCCCATATTCAAAAGGAAAACTTATCTGGATACAACAACCAACTCCAATGAGTATGATATGCATTTTGGATTGAGCTGCCTGATCTTCCTATCCAGACTCCCTATTTGTTGTTGAGTTCATGCCTTTGCTGCTGAGCCGCTTCTTCAAATCCATTGGACTCCTACATCACACTCGACTGACGACATCTTAAAAGACTTTCATCAACAAATCTCCTTCTTTTCACTTTTTGCTTTTCTCTTGAACTCTCCATCGCCTTACGGTGCCCGTGAGGGTTTTCACCAATAAGACTCTCTCATTTTTATTTCTCTCCACTCACCATCGCCTTATGGTGCCTGTAAGGGTTTTCACCGATAAGACTCTCTCATTTTCATTTCTCTCAACTCACCATCGCCTTATGATGCCCACGGGGGTTTTCACCATTAAGACTCTCTCATTTTTATTTCTCTCAACTCATCATCGCCTTATGATGCCCACGGGGGTTTTCACCAATAAGACTCTCTCATTTTTTTATTTCTTTCCTGATTTCTTATGCTGAGGGAGACCAGTGGTACTTCACAATGTATCCTCATATCCATTGCATGCTTAGCCTTAACATTATCAAAAATTGATCTGAAGGACTTTCTTTGATTGTAACTTGGCTTTTGGTTAAGGTTAGAAAAGATGGTAAGGGGCTCAAACGATACTTGAAGTTGGGGTGGGACTTACAACTTTTGGAACCGACTCAAACAACATGTTAACCATGCCCCAGTTTTATTGACTGGGTGAATCTTAAATCTTTATTTGGTTGGACCGAGCCCAAAAATAGGGCAGCCTATGTATCTCACTCCCGAGAGAGGAGAATCAGGTCGGACGTAGTTCCATCAGCTTGTTTTTTTTGTTTTGATTTGATTTTGATTTTTTATTTTATTATTATTTTTAAACTCTTTCTTTTATTCTTATTTTCTTGACATTTATCTTTGACTCTATTTTGATTCCAAAAGAGGGATATGAAAGAAAAATAAGACGAAACTCAAATGGGTAAACAAAGGATGACACCATGTTTGGATAGAAGAATAAAATGTCTTCATCATGTCAATCTTCAAAAATGCAAGTACTAAACATGCAATAACATCAATAAAGGATCAAATATCATACATAATATCTTTTGACCGCATCAGCATTGATAGTCATTTATACCATTTTGCCTTCAATATATGTCAAATATAAGGCTCCATTGGGCAACACTTTCTTCACAACGAAGGGACCTTGCCAGTTAGAGGAGAACTTGCCTTTTGCTTCAACCTGGTGAGGAAGGATACGTCTTAATACCAACTGACCAACTTCAAAATTTTTGGGACGAACCTTTTTGTTATACACTCGATCCATCCTCCTCTGATACAACTGGCCATGACACACAGGCGTTAGCCTTTTTTCCTCAATCAAACTCAAATATTCCAGTCGGGTTTTTACCCATTCGTCATCATCAATCTCTGCTTCTACGATGACTCAAAGAGAGGGAATTTCAACTTCTGCAGGGATGACTGCTTCTGTCCCATACACCAATAAATATGGAGTTGCCCCTGTTGAAGTGCGAAAAGTGGTGTGATAACCTAGCAATGCAAACGGCAACTTTTCATGCCACTATCTAGACCCTTGTACCATTTTTTGCAGTATCTTTTTTATATTCTTATTGGCGGCTTCTACAGCACCATTGGCCTTTGGGCGATATGGAGTAGAATTTTGATGCGATCTTAAACTGTTGACATACTTCTTGCATCAAATGACTATCGAGATTGGCAGCATTATCTGTAATGATCATTTTAGAAATTCCAAATCTACAAATGATATTGGCATGAACAAAATCTACCACAGCTTTCTTTGTCACTGACTTGAAAGTTACTGCTTCAACCCACTTTGTGAAGTAGTCAATGGCTACCAAAATGAATCTATGCCCATTTGATGCCTTCGGCTCAATCGGTCCAATCACATCCATTCCCCAAGCCACGAACGACCATGGAGCGGGCATTGCATGCAACTTAACAGCAGAAGAACGTATCAGATCACCATGTACCTGACATTGATGACACTTCCAAACAAATTGAATAGAATCCCTTTCCATAGTAAGCCAGTAA
>NW_025892585.1:0-1235 GCF_002878395.1 Capsicum annuum
CGGATGCTACACGACGCTAATAATCTCAAAGGACTACTAGCTAACCCATGACTGGTACCTACTGTGAGCAGTGAATAATAAAGATGTTGTAATAACAAAATAAGGAAGTAAATTCAGAAACTTCCATAAGGTTAAAATCTGAAAACAATATAGTATATGGAAAACTGAATGCTAGAAAACAACTGTCTGAAAACACTCTATTCTGATAAGCCTCTAAACTTTTTGAAATATAGAGTTGATGGGACAAGTCCCCAACTAACTCCGACTAACTGCTGAAATAACTGAAATGCTAAAAATAATCATGTCCTGAAAATATGTGGACTCATCACTACGCTGTCTGCTGAGAGCTGTATTACTGGGAAAGTTCTGGGGCCCGTGCGTCTGAACCTATGATATAAGATATCATAGCACAAAAAGCATGCGTCAGTACTTTGAATGTACTGTAGGCTGAAATACATGGGTTCATGATGCATGAACAATACTAACTAAATAACATAAATATGACTGAATAGGAGTGCATGCATAAATACATAGACTGTGACTGAAACCATGATGGTACCAGATACTAAGTTTGAATACTAATTTACTGATATCTAAGTTTACTGATACTGTATTACAAATTATCTGGATGATCGTATCTAGCAGTCCTAAAGTCTGTAGAACTATTGTGAGTTCTAATCTGAGACTGAATCTGAAACTGAGGCTGTGGGAGGTAATCATCTAATCGACATGCCCCTTTTCTAAAGAGATTTTGGGGTCCAACCTGTAACCCCAATTGGAAGGGTGCCAGTACCATGCCATGGGTAAATAAAACTAGAGAGATACCCTCATCTGGTAGGTACTCTAATGAGAAAAGTGGAACCCTCAACTAACAGGTTAAAACACCTCATCAACCCTCGACTAGCAGGTTTGATGTCTCAACCTACGCTGGCTACATAGTTCTGGAATGCAAGGATTGATTCTAATAATCACACCATCTGAACTGTTACTTAACTAGACTGGATTAGTACTGAGTTTACTAAGTTTTTCCTGGATTCTGGCACTGACTAAAAGTGCCACTGATCGTGACCTGACTGAGACTATTCTGTAACTGACACTGGCTCTAGGTATACAACTAAACTGTTGGGTATTAAATACCTCCAGGACTTGATAGCTTAAAGAGTAAAGATTTACATAAATCTTGAATGCACAATAATGGCCACATGTTCATAATTCACTTTCTGAGGCATTTCATC
>NW_025892586.1:0-6510 GCF_002878395.1 Capsicum annuum
ACATCCTCCAATATCAAGCTTGGATTCATTTATCCTTCCAACCAATCCATTAAACCAAATTGATCCATAGACATAAATAATCATCAATTCTATAGTATATCACCATATCCACCTTCCATAACTCAATTACTATATCCACCTTCAACAGTTCAATAGAACCAAACCATGCAAAATAGTCGATAACCCTGTTTCCATCACCTTTTAATAATAATCAATACATAAAATCCTCTATCACACATATACATATGGAAAAGAACAAAGGAAAATAATATTCATACCTAAGAATTCACCTCTTGATTAGGCAATCCTGTTTGCACAAATAATAGGTGCCGTTCGAAGCTCTCGATATGACAATCACAATTATCGAATTACTTTGGAATTTCTAGGGTTGAATCAAAAGTAATTTAAAGGTCAAATTTGGCTAGGGTTTGTTCTTCCTCAATGATTGATGATGAAAATGAGTTTTTAAACTCATATACATGTATATATACACATATTCCCGTCAATAATATAATAGGAAATGACCAAAATACCTTTAAAATTTAAATAATGTAAAATCTATCCTTTGGTGGACTATTTTGGTAAGCTAAAGTAGATCGGCCATAAATCTTTACTCCGGTATCGGATTTGGGTGAAATTGGTATCATTGGAAGGATAATTAAAAGGGATTTCATTTCATACAAAGTAGGCCACCCAGTTCATCATGTACAAGGAGTTATGGTCGTTTGAAATTGATCCTAAAAATCTATTTTGATAGGTTGAAGTAAAACGAGTATAACTCCTTACTCAGACGTTGGATTTGGATGAAACCTATTGCATTGGAAAGAATATTCAAAGATATTTCTTGTTATAGGTTGCACCTCTCCCAGTTTATTATATTGAGGGATTTATGATCATTCGAAGTTGACTCAAAAATTCGGCTTGCCTCAGTAGTTTGTGTGCAGGAAATTTTCCTGCACATTTACTGTTCCCAAATATCTCGGCTACCGTTTTATATTTTTGATCGTGCTCGATTATATCTGAAACCTATCTATTTTTGGAAATCTTTATATCGTTGGAAATCTTATTCAATAACCTTCGCATGGATCCATCGACGGGCAAATTCCGATATAAATAAAATAAAAAAAATTAGTTTCATCTAAATAAAACCAATACACGTACTTGAATACACCAATACACGTACTTGAATACGGGTTGTCACATCCTTCCCCCCTTTAGGAAATTCTTCCTTGAATGTTAGCATAGTTATTTAGCCGAAACAAGTTTAGGTACATCATTAATATTCACATCATCACATAAATACTATGAATATCTATAAAAAAACTTACTTGTTATTGTTGTACCTCCGTTTCTTGAACTTCCTCTTCATCTTTGAACAAATGAGGGTACTTAGATTTCATTGCTTTCTCAGCTTCCCATGTAATCTCTTCCCTTTGATGATTTCTCCAATGTACTTTCACAGATGCTATCTCTTTATTTCTCATCTTCTTAACTTGGCAATCTACAATAGCAATAGGCACTTCCTCATAGGTATGATCTTCTGCAACTTGCACATCCTCAGTAGAAGTGATATGTGATGGATCTCCGATGAACTTTTGAAGCATTGACACATGAAATACCGGACGTACTGATGAGAGCTCTTGGGGTAGCTCTAATTCATATGAAACTTGTCCAAACCTTCGAGTGATCTTATACGGGCTTATATAACGTGGACTCAGCTTTCCTTTCTTTTCAAATCTCATTACCTCTTTCATTGGTGATACCTTAAAAAATACCCAATCACCTACAGAAAACTCTATCCCTCTCCTTCTACTATCCGCGTATGACTTGTGTCGACTTAGGCCAATTTTTAGTCGTTGCTGAATTACATTAACCTTCTTTATGGCTTGATAAATAAGATCTGCTCAGAACAAAATACTTTCACCCACTTCGAACCATCCTTTTAGTGATCTACACCTCCTTCCATATAAAGATTCATATGGTGCTATTTTGAAACTTGAATGATAGATATTACTGTAGGCAAACTCAATAAGAGGTAAATGATCATCCCAGTTGCCCTTAAAATCTATTACATAAGCTCCTAGCATATCTTCAAGTGTTTGGATGGTACGTTCTGCTTGTCCATTTGTTTGAGGGTGAAAAGTTATACTCAACTTCACTTGTGTTCCCAAACACTTCTGAAAAGTCTTCCAAAAGTTTGCGATAAATTGGGTTCCCTGATCTAACATAATCGAGATTGGAACTTCATATAATCGGACTATATCTTTAATGTATAGCTTTGCATACTCTTCAACTATGTAAGTAGTTCTAACTGGTAGGAAATGTGCGGATTTGGTAAGCCTATCAATAATCACCCATATAGAATCAAACTTTAAGGATGTACGAGGCAAACCAATAATGAAATCCATGTTGATCATGTCCCACTTCCATCTTGGAAGATCAATGCATTGCATATAACCTCCGACTTTTTGGTGCTCAACTTTAACTCTTTCACAATTAGGACATTCAGCTATGAATTCTGCAATGCTCTTCTTCATGTCATTCCACCAATACAAATCTTGATACATTTTAGTTGATCCTAGATGAAAGGAATACGTTGAACAATATGCCTCTATCATAATCTTCTTTCTTAGCTCGTCTACATCCGGTACACACAATTGGTTTTGGCACTGAAGTACTCCTTCTCACGTAAGCTCATATGCCTTGGTCGCACCACTCTGAACATTCTCCTTAAGCCATATTAAAATAGGATCTGAATATTGCTTCTCTTTAACTTCAGCTACTGATGAAGATTCCGCAGCATTATGTATGATAAGCTTTTTATCTAGAGTTTCAAGAAGGCGAAAACCCAAACTAGCTAACTGGTGAAGATCTTTAATCATCCCTTGCCTTTCTATAGGCGCCATCATAGTCTTACTACTTAACGCATCAGCTACCACATTTGCTTTCCCTGGATTGTACAAGATATCAACATCGTAGTCCTTTAATAGTTCAAGCCATCTCCGCTTCCTTAAATTTAGGTCCTTCTGATTAAAAATATATTTCAAGCTCTTATGGTCAGTATATATATCAACATGAAACCCATATAAGTAGTGGCGCCATATCTTTAAAGAAAAAATAACTGCTGCCAACTCAAGATCGTGTGTAGGATAATTTTTCTCATGTGGCTGCAATTGTCTAGAAGCATATGCTATTACCTTACCATACTATATCAATACACATCCTAAACCAATTCTGGATTTATCACAATACACTTTATACCCTTTGGTGCCTTATGGAAGTACCAACACGGGTGTAGAAATCAACTTGTTCTTTAAATCTTGAAAAATCTTCTCACAGGAATCATTCCATTAGAATTTAGATGCTTTATAGGTTAGCTTGGTTAAGGGTGCTAAAATGGAAGAAAAGCCTTCAACAAACCTTCTATAAGAACTGGCCAACCCGTGAAAACTACGAATCTCCCTAGGCGTTGTGGGCCTTGGCCAGTTCTTCATAGCTTCTATCTTTTGAGCATTAACCTTTATCCTTTCACTAAATACAATATGACAAAAAATGCCACTGACTTTAACCAAAACACACATTTAGAGAACTTGGCATAAATCATACAATCACAAAGAGTCTACAATGCCTATCGTAAGTGATTGGCATGGTCCTCTTCTGATCTACAATAAAATAGAATATCATTTATAAAAACTATCACAAATACATCTAGGAACGGCTTAAACACCCTATTCATCAAATCCATAAAAGTTGTGTGTGCATTTGTTAGCCTAAATGACATAACTAGAAACTCATAATGACCATACCATGTTCGGAAAGCTGTCTTAGGTATATCCTTCTCTTTGACCCTCACTTGGTGGTAACCTAACCTCAAATCAATCTTACAAAAATACTTGGCGCCCTGTAATTGATCAAATAAATCATCAATTCTTCGGAGAGGATATTTATTCTTAATATTCACCTTATTCAATTGCCGATAATCAATACACATCCTCAGCGAGCCATCTTTTTTGCGCACAAATAACACTGGTGCTCCCCAAGGGGACATACTAGGCCTTATGAATCACTGCTCTAGCAAATCTTTCAATTGCTCTTTCAATTATCGTAATTTTGCTGGGGCCATTCTATACGGAGGAATGGAGATTGGTTGGGTTCCTGGTATTACATCAATACCAAACTCTACTTTTCGTTCAGGAGGCAAACCTGGAAGATCTTCAGGAAATACATTAGAAAATTCATTTACCACCGGAACAGCGTGAAGAGTTGGTGGCTCCGCTTTTATATCCGTTACTCTAACTAAATGATATATGTTCCATTGGAAATCATTCTTCTTGCCTTAAAATAAGAAATAAATCTACCTCTTGGTGTGCCAATTTCACCTTTCCATTCAAGGACTGATTCATTTGGAAAATGGAAATATACCTTTTTCGTGCAACAATCAATTGTGGCATAACAAGACGCCAATCAGTCCATACCCATTATATTATCAAAATCTACCATTTCTAACTCCACGAGATCAGCCATCGTATCATGACCATAAATAGTTACTATGCAGTTTCGGTAAGCCCTTCTAGCTATAATAGATTCCCCAACCGGTGTGGACACTTCAAATGGCTTAACTAACAGTTCGAGTATTCTTTCGAATTTTCCAACAACCAATGGAGTAACATAAGATAATGTAGAACCGAGATCAATTAAGGCATACACATTGAATGAAAAGATAGACAACATACCCATAACCACATCTGGGGAAACCTCTAAATTCTATTGATCCGCTAGAGCATACGTACGATTTTGAGACCCGCTAGAACTCGTGGCTCCTCTATCACCATTAACATGACCCATTGGTTGTGCACCCCTTCTTGAATAAGGCAGCAATGATGATGATGCAATAAATGACCCCGTAGGTCATGCCATACCTCCTATGCCCCTTCGTAGTCATTCTCTCATCATATGCCCCGACATACCGCACCAAAAGTAAACATTATTCCACAGCCGATACGTGCCCAAATGATACCTTCCATATTTATTGCATGGCTCTCAAGGAGGTCTCGATTGGCTCATATTCCCTTGCCTTTGGTACCCCACTATCCGCGAACTCTGTGTCTCACTTCTATGCCTAAATTGAGTTCCTCTGGACCTTTGGAATGGTGGTGGGGCACTAGCTGCAGAATAAAAAGGTAATGGCCTAGGTGGTTTAGTAGAAAACTATGGTTTGAACCCTCCTTGGGATGCCATGAACTACCCTGTAGATCTGGCCCTCTTGGAATATCCTCTTTCTCATTCCTGTGTTCTTCTCCTCTGCCTTTAATCTTCCATTTTCTATGAAAAAGCTTGGATCCTCGTTATGTCCATATCTTTTTACAAAGCAACAATAGTACAATCTTTAACCAGATATAGATCCAGGCTATCCACATATTGATGAACTCTGTCGTCCATAGTAGCTACAATATTAGGAGCATATCTCGACAAGGAATTAAATTGGAGACTATACTCCCTCACGCTCATATTCCCATGACGAAGATTTAAAAATTGATCTACACGGGCCTGACGAATCTCGAATAAAAGATAATAATCAAGAAATGCCTCTTTGAACTCTATCCAAGTAGCTGGGGGTGCATCAATACCCCTAGATCATTTCCAGTCCTCATACCAATATATAGCCTTCCCTTTGAATCTATACGCCGCTAACTCCACTGTCTCTCTACCCATTACATTCATAACATCTAAGGCCCTTTGAATTTGATCAACAAAGTCTTGTGGGTCCTCGTTAAGATCTGATCTAGTAAAAGTGGGACGATCCATCTTAAGAAAATCCTATGTTCGAAGGCTAGCTGCCCTATCTGTACCACTAGGACCCATGGTAGGAATGGCTTGCCCTTGAGCTTGCCCAGCAACTACATGATTCAAAAGCTGCACTACATTTCTAAGATCTTGATCAACAGCATTAATAGGTGGCTCTTGGGATATAGTTCTCATACCCCTTATTTCTTCTGCAGTGGAAGAAGTTTTTGATGCATGCTCAGCTGGAGCCTCACTTTGGTTAGCTGGTATAGTGGGTGACTTACTAGTACCCTCTCTGGAAGCCACATCTACTTGTTTACCGGTATTCTTTCTTCTAGTAACCAGTATCATTACTATAATAAAAGAAACAAACGGATTCAGTGGTCAACTATGACTTCATATACAATATAGGCTCTATCGCACGATCTAAGACATGAAGAAAAGAAACAATTCCTAAATATCAATAGCCTCCTGTTTATAGATGTGGTGCACGACACGCCGATAAACAAGACTCTACATAGACACGGCTTTGTATACTCACTAGGAAGAAATTCTCTGATATGACTTTTGTCATGCCTCAAACCCTATTGGGGCAGAATGGCACCCGTAACTGAGGAGGGTCGGGAGAACCAGCTCATAACCTTATACTTCCCATGCATACTTCTATGACAACACAAAATTTGGACAGCATCATGTCGCATATAAAAGGAAATAATCACCTGTACA
>NW_025892587.1:0-1673 GCF_002878395.1 Capsicum annuum
CAGATCTAAAACTTGAAGATAATAGGTGCGCCTCTTAATGTAATGTACATACTTTTGAAATTTTCTTGAAAATTTCTATGTACCTTTACAATAATTTGAGCATGATGCAGTGAATATACTGCTTATCTACAGGATCTACTTTTGGTCTCAACACTCAAAGCTACAAACTTTAATTAGCCTAAACATGAATCAGTAGTAGAAAAAGTCCGTTTTAGTATCATTTATTTGCATGGCTTTGCTAGCGTACACAATTTTTCCTTTGTATACATCTGCCTTTTCTGAGTTGAAGTCTGGAAATACCTCAATAAAGAGATAAAGTGAAAATTGTAGTTGTCAATGTCATAGTAATTGAGTAGTGTCACCATTAAATCAACGTTAATGAATCACATCTTCTACAAATTTTGTTATATGTGTTATCCTTCCTTTGACTGATAGAGGATGTTACACAGAATCTCAGAAGCAAAATCACTTGATCTTTGGGCACATTTTGTACCATTGGCTAGCTTTAAAGTTTTGTAGTCTATTTTTCTAATTCCGGGGTTAGGTCTGTTGAATCTTCAGATTCTTGTTCTTATGCGAAAATCAGAACAAGGATTCCTGATGCGATATCATGGGACTACAATTTTGAACCTGCTGGAAGCACATCTCTCAGTTTTACTGTGAAGGTAAATGTTCCCTTTGGCAGCAATTACAGATAGTAGATCCTGGTTTCCGTTCGTTGGTGACCACCAGCTCTACAAAAAGCATGTGTCAGTTTGCTTCACATCTTATTCACATAATATATGTTTTTGGGCCAGGAGTGACGTAAAATTCTCTTATTAAAGATTATTCTTTGTGTGTATTTTGTTGTGTTTATGATTCTATTTGACAAATAATTGTCTTCATGAAGTATACTAGTTAATCTTCTGATTGTGCTTTCACACTAGACAGGAAGACTAATTAACATATATTAATAAGCCCCTAAGAGGAACCCACTTTGTTTCCAAATATTTACTGAAAGTTGAAAATTCTGCAATTCTTCTTTTCTCTAGTTTTGGGAAATTAATGCTATCTAACAGGTTAGTGAGAATATCAAGCTAAATGAGTGAATCTGGTTGTAGGCAGTCTTCTTTTTGACGTTTGGTATAAAGCTTGGCTTCCGTTTTTTTAATGGATTCCAAAGAGCAGAGGAGCAAAAAAGGTCCTAACATTTTAATGTTCTGTTTGTATTCAATCAAAGAAATATGTTGGTATTATTTCATTTATGTTCTAGTCTTTTGTCATTTGAGAAAAGGTCTAAGGAAGATTTCCACAAGGAAACTTGTCAAATACCCAAAACTGTTTAAGGTAGCAGTTTTCAAACCTGTTTTGAAAATGCTTCTTGAGCTGAGGATCTTATCGGAAACAACATTACCTCTCCAAAGGTAGGGAAGTTCACCCTCTCCAGACTCCACTTATGGGTTCATAGTCACACGGGGACTGGGTATTATATTGTTGTTTTAGGTAGTAGTTCATCTGTACTATAATTTTGTAACAGATTGGGTTATATCAATCCTAGTACTTTGACGTGGAACTTAAGCCTCTTTTGTTGCATGAGGAAAAGTTCACTTTATGCTTTGCATGCCATAAATACGGTATTTTGCTGATTTCGTTTTCTCTCAGGCCTTGAATGCAAGATTATTTGATGTGGTAAA
>NW_025892588.1:0-4820 GCF_002878395.1 Capsicum annuum
CAAGAAGAGTCGAAAAAGATTCAAGATCATAAAGGTAGACAAGCATCGACATGGTCCTTGGCCCGAGATACGAGTTCAGGAAAATTACCTAATCTGGATGTTTCGAACAATATGGTGGAATGTGAAAAGGAAAAGAAAAGGATGCTTGAAGAACTCACAAGAGGCTCCTCCGATGAACTAAAAGTCATCCCAATTGTCGGAATGCGAGGCGTATGTATCTCAACCAAATCAGGTACAGTATTTGTGGAGGGAAATTAAGTATTATCGGACCCAAGTCCGAGATTCTGAGTAACTTGAAATGTTTAAGCTCTGATTTGAGAGTACTGAAGAATAACGACAAAAAGATAAAATGGAACGAGTTCGTTTCAAGAGATTGTTGACATTTTCTGCAACAGTTTCCCAATCTTCTATTATCGTTTTAGATTTGCGCAGAAGGCCAGCAACCACAACAGTAGTTAGAGGTAGTCCTTGACATTTGTCCACAATTTGCTTCCCAATAGTCTCGAATTCAGATGGTAGTGTTTCATTTGCAAATGCTGCACTTTTAAAAAGGTTCCAACTCTCATCTTGATCCATGAAGCTTATCTGCAACGGAAGATTCTCCGTACCAGCATAGCAAGCTACTTCACTGTTACAGGTATTGAGCAGTATTCTACTCTCGTTGTTCTGAATCGGCAAAACATTGTTTCACATCATCCCATGCTTTACTACTCCATATGTCATCCATGACAATTAAGTACGTCTTTTACTTTAAAATTTTATGTAGCATGTCTGCTAGCTCTGCCTCGTCTTTGATCTTATCTGCGTCATCCAATTTGATTGTAGAACACAGAAGACTTAGCAAGATTTCCTTTACATCGTGTTGTTGAGATACGGTAGCCCAAGCATGGACATCAAAGCAATGTAGAACGGATACGTCATTGTAAACTTCTTTCGCTAAAGTAGTTGACTTGCCAATGCCTCCCATATCGATGATCGGGATGACCTTGAGTTCACCAGAGAAGCCTCTTCTCAATTCTTGTAGCAACCTTTCCTTTTCATCATCACGCCCCACCATAACGTTCTTAATATTCGGAAAATCTTTTGTTGAACTTGAATCTTGAGCCAAAGATTTGCTTGATGCTTGTTTCCCTTTAACTTGAATCTTTGGTGACTCATTCTGGACACGATCAATATCCTCTGCTACTTGTTGTAGGCTATCAGAAAGCCTCTCCTGTGCTAAAACCCTCAGGATATCATCATTTACCATTACAACTTCAGTTACTCTTCTCAAAGAGCGAGAAATTCTTCTCTGTGTTCACTAATTAGAGATTGCACTGGCGAATTGGATGTCACGACCAATTCCATTGTTCTCTTAAGCCATATCTTTACACACTCATGTTCCTTGTGCAGTTTTTACCAGAAAACTGAAAGTTTCAAGACCTCAGCGGTGTTACTACATATAATACCAGTATTAACTCAAAAAATAACCCAAAGCAATAACCAAATCAATAAATGAAACCATAATCAAGTACATTGCCAGAGTCATAAGAGCATTTATTAAGAGTTCAAGTTGGGATGCGGATCGAAATAATGGAATCAGAACAACAACATAAAGACTCCTAGACACCACAAAACTAACTGGTTGTCTCATCGTATATAATAATCATCAAACTCGATCACAATCAACCACGTGGTCTGCTACTACTTGAAGTTGAATCTGTAAAGTTACATAAAAAGAGAAGGGAAGAAGGGAATTAGTACAACTCAAAAATATGTTACAATACAAAAGATATCACATCTCCTTGGAAGCCACACGTTGCTTGAAACCGATAATTTAGTGGTAATTTGCGACAGAGGAACCGAAATGAAATCCCAAGAGTTCAATCTTTCTGGCCTTGAACTCCTTTGCTAATATTCATCTGAATCGTAAAAACTCTCCCCCACTGAGAAGAAACAAAAAGGGTCAGTAGAAGTTCGACAAGTCACATTATTCATATGCAGATTTAGAGCGTGTTCAATCAAACTCACATCTTTCAACTCAACTTCATGTGAGAACACACACAATGACAGATACAAGAACACACATATGACAATCATTTAAAAGTGTGATAAATATTTTGAATCCGCTGGCTCTAAATTATGGATCGTCCACTAAAGCATTTTGAGTGTATAATACGGGGATTCATGAGATGTAACCGACTTGAGTTCTTCCTCTTTGACTTAGAAAAGTTTTAACAGAGAATTCTGCATTCAGTTTCAGAAAGTTTATGCAATGTGATATATGATATTGCACTCGTCACAAGTTAACGCAACCTGTCACATCTTTGCCCTCATCGCATGAGACACGATATTTGATGCTAACAAAGATAATTTGTGCGTTCCTCCAAAACTATACAAAATTGAATAAGGCAAGCTAAATGTTTCCTAAATCTTGAAGTTTGGGTTTCTACAACATTATAATAAATCATTTTGCACGCAACCACAATACTTCAAACACCAACACATCAGCTATAGATCAAAATAAGGGAATTAGCGGCCATTTTATTTTAGATTATTTATTTATAAGATAACTATCTAGTACCCCTCGAACTATGACCAAAATTGCTATGATACACTCCAACTTCACAGGAATCCTATTAACCCCCCTCACGAATTCAATTTTAGTGTATTTTTATCACCCTTTTATGTTAACGTGATTCCTTTATTACATAAAATAGGGTTCAAGTCAGTTGAAAAGGTTGACAAAAGGTGCCACGTCAGCTAAAAAGGATAACAAAAATAAGCTAAAATTTAGTTCAAATGGATAATAGGACTCCGTAAGTTGGAGTGTCTTTTTACACCATCTTGTGATTTTTATCTGTTGTACCAGGTCATTCATTTTTATATTTGTACCTGAGAAATGGATAATAGGACTCCGTAAGTTGGAGTGTCTTTTTACACCATCTTGTGATTTTTATCTGTTGTACCAGGTCATTCATTTTTATATTTTTACCTGAGAAATAGATGACCTGATGATGTTTTAAAAAAATACACTAACGGTGCACCACACAATTTTTTTTTTTTCTAATATCACTAGTGATTTTGGTCATTGTAAAAGAAAAGAACTTTTTTTTTGACTAGAACTTGGTAACTGTTTATTAACTATTCATCAGTATGTTTTATTTACACAAGCATTGAATATGAATAAATATTGAGATAATACATAAATATAAATATAACCCTAAACTTAACGCCAAATTATAATTTTGACCTTAAATTTTGACAGTGCACAAATATGACCTTTAACTATTCAAAACTGCACAAATATGACCTCCGATCCTACGTGACAAAACGCGTGTTCAACATACAAAACTGGGCGCGTCCAGCTTAAAATCTAAGGGCATAATACATAAATATGACCCTAAACTTTGACAATGCACAAATATAACCTTTAACTATTCAAAACTGCACAAATATGCTCTTTAAATGATTTTTCACTATTATTTTTTCATTATTTTTGGCTCAAAGATGAAAATGACATCTAATTTCTTTTGTCATTGCGGAAAAAGAGTAATATTGAAGATTTATTAATTAGGTGGGTCAGCCTCATACGAAAGCGGGTATGCATATATATTATAAAGCAGAGGACGAATTTAAGTTATATAATATATCTAAATATTAAATTAAATATAAAACTATACTAATAATAAAAAAATTATAGTTTTAATAAAACGTTATTATGGATAGTAGTAGTAATATATTAAATTAACATTATCAAATTAACGTAATTAAAATGTTATTAAATTAAAGTTATTAAAACGTTATTAAATTGACGTAGGGGCGGTCCTACGTGGTTGCATGGGGTTCACCCGAACCCCCTCAGTAAAAAAATTACGTTGTATACATATAAGGTAGAAAATGTATATTTATGTATGTATATTAATGTTGAACCACATGAAACAAGACACTTAGATAACTCAGGCACTTAGATAGCACTTAGACACTTCGATCCCTGCTAGAGGCTGTTTTTTTTTTTCTAATTAAAAAAAAGCTAGGTGTTGCTGCTATAGAAATAAATAAATTATTATGAATAATAATAATAATAACAATAATAATAATAATAATAATAATAATAATAATAATAATAATAATAAAAACGATGCCTTTTTAACACAATAAATAAAATTTTGACAGTGCACAAATATGACCTTTAACTATTCAAAATTACACAAATATGACCGCTTTCCAAGTCAGTCCTTTTAACGACGTGGCACCGTGTGATTGGATTACCTTTCCATGTAGGCACGAGTGAGACTCACACCTGGGGTTGCAAAATCGGAGGTCATATTTGTTTAGATTTTGAATAGTTAAAGGTCCTATTTGTGCACTATCAAAGTTTAAGGTTAAAGTTGTAATTTAGTGTCAAGTTTAGGGTCATCTTTATGTATTATGTCATAAATATTTTGTTCATACATTAGTTCATTTAAGTAAATAAATATTATTTCATATTTATTTTTGTAATAGTGTGTATGAATATAATTATGAACACATTAAATATGCGACCTAAAATACAATATTTTTAGTAAATAGAGTTGCTAGAAAAAACAACAAAATAAAATAAAGTTACTTATAATTAAATAAATAAATTTATTTATTTTTGGATGGGAGATACTTTGAAGGAGCCGGGAAATAAGCTGAAAGATTTATTGAAAGTTGAAAATGATGGCCTGCTAACAATATTTAAAAATTTATACAAAGTATTTCGCTTCCTGATATTTCAATTATTTTATAAAAAGGTTGAGTTCCAAGTAACCTAAATTCTATAATTTATACAATCGATACCTTAAAATTTCGCATCC
>NW_025892588.1:4920-10709 GCF_002878395.1 Capsicum annuum
TGTCAAAATTATACTTTTAAATAGTTTAGGGTGTAATAGGACCTCCTTTAAGTTGAGATGTGTCATACCCTTCTTGGGTATAGTTCAGGAGGGTGATTGTGTATTATCTCTTTTATTTTTGTTTAACAACAATACTGAATAGAATAAATAAAAAGGTAGAAACAACTAAAACATGTTTATAAAATTAATTATACAAGATAATGTTAAAAGGGGAAAGTAAGGTTAATTTAACCATACAATATTATGAAGCGAAACAAGCTACACCAAATCCCCAAACAAACTAGAAAATAAAAATGCAAAGAGAACACCTTGAAATGTGAGTTCATATTTAATTTTCTTTTTCACAATTCTGTAAAATTGATTCTACTATATCAAAAATAAATGTCAATAATACTTGTCCAGTTTGAAAGCAATGGATAATTTACCCATTTTACCCTTAGCATTAAATGCGATTCATTATCCAATGTATTTTCCAAAGCATTAGATTTATTAGATTCAGAGGGTAATATGGTAAAACTAGCCATATCATTTACTATTTCTTAAATTATGTGTCAAGTTAATAGTGGACAACTATTGATAGACGAAGGTAGTAACAATTAGACCAAATGTGTTCACATTTAGCAAGAATATGGGGCAAATGTGTTCAAAGTAGTTAATTTTTGTGTAAGAATATGGGGAAAAGCTAAATAACTTTTGTGTACGACTTGACTTGTGGAAATAAGAAACAGAGTGTAACCTTGATAAATACTATATACTTACATGGATCGGAGATACAACGTCCATGGGGTTGTTTCCGAGGTCTTCTTGTTCTTGTTGAATTTGTGCAGCAGATTCCCCAAGTTTGGGAAAACAACTTGTTAAGTCAATCAGCTGTAGTGTGTGGATTTCTGCAAACTCAATGGGTATCTCTTTCAAATATCTGCATCTTTTAAGCACAAGATGCTCAAGGACAGGAAAATTATCATTTGTGGATTTCCAGTGCTTGAGATCATTAGTTCTAATTAACAAAATCTTCAATCAAGTAAATCCCTTGACATTTGGATGCCATTCAATCTGGAGGTACTTCAAGATTCTTATGGCAGAGCAATGATAGGTACCTCAACCAGATGAGGCTTAGTATCTCTGGAGGGAAATTATCAATATCTATGTGTCTCAACTCCCAGACTTTCAGAAATTTGAAATGAATAAGCTCTGATTTGAGATCAAGAATTGAATACATTGGATGAAAACAGAAAATAGAACGGGTTTGTTTCAAAAGATTGTTGTTGTCATGATCTCTCAACTGACGATGTATAGGGGTAAGAAGAGCCCTATAAAGACCATAGGGTCAATAATCAATTTCATCACCAGTCAAGCGTTTAAAGGGATGCATTTTTTGCATAGTGAGATATCGACGTTCTGAATATGAGTAATCAAGCACAATGTCGTTCATGATAAAAATGTTCTCCCTTTGAATTTCGCTCAAGCACAGGTCATTTATTAGATCATGAACCTTACATGATCTAATTTTTGTTTCATCTCAACTTTTCTTGCCGACGAGGACTAGACATCTATCGACAAGCTCTTGTAAACACTTCTCAGCCTCTCCTTCCAAATCATTTTCCAACTGCAGGAACCCCTCAGCCATCCATGATCTCACAAATCTCTTCACTGGAATATCACTGTCTTCTAGAAAAATTCCGAAATGCAGTAGACAAGTCTTTAGATCGCTAGTCAAGTGATTGTAACTCAACCTAAGCACACGTGAACATTGTTTGTCAGGATCATTTGTGACAAATAACTTGACATCTTTAGCAACATTTTCCCAGTCTTCTATTGCCCTTTTAGATTTGAGAAGCCCAGCAACCACGACAATAGTTAGTGGTAACCCGTGACATTCATCTGCTATTTGCTTCCCAATATTCTCGTACTCGGATGGTAATGCTTCACGTGCAAATGCTGCACTTTTGAAAAGACTGCAACTCTCATCTTGATCCAGGAAGCTCATCCGCAAAGGAAGATTCTCAATACCAGCATAACAGGCTACTTCGTTGTTACGGGTAGTCTATAGTATTTGACTCCCTGCATTGTCTTCAGTTGGAAAGCAGACTGACGCCATCCCACACTTCACAACTCCAGATATCATCCAAGACAATTCAATACCTCTTTCTCTTCAAACTTTTCCTCAGCATGTCTGCAAGCTCTGCTTCACCTTTCGTCTTAACCGTGTCATCCATTTTGATCATCGATTGCAGAAGGCTCATCATAATTTCCTTTATGTTGTGCTGTTGAGATACAGTAGCCCAGGCACGAACATCAAAACGGCGTAGAATTGATTCATGATTGTAAGCTTCTTTCGCTAAGGTTGTTTTACCTATGCCTCCCATCCCGACAATCGGGATGACTTTGGGTTCACCAGAGTAGCTTCTAGTAAGATCTTCTACCAACCGTTTCCTTTGATCATCACGTCCAACCATACTGTTCTCAACATTCAGAATGTCACACCCCTTTTACGTACTCCAAAAGATTTATATTTTAAGTTTCGAAAGGATTGTTATTACTAAGTGACAAAATGAAGTTTTGTTTCGAAAAGTATTCACTATATTGAAAACTCAGAGTCGCCACTTAGCATAAATCGGGTGTGCCAAGTCACCCATGGATATCCTTTTTCAAAACAATTTTTGACTCTGTAACACTGATTCGCGAACAGAGATTCCGGCTAAGGAATTCTGTTGACCGAGGGGAAGGTGTTAGGCACCCCTCAGTCCCGAGGTTCGACCACGGTCGCTTGGTGGAGCGTATCGGCTAATTTTGACACTAAGAATGTACAAATCACACAAAACATGTAAAACAATCAAACAGCCAAACAAAACAAAAACGAATCAAAAGTACAGTGTCCAGTCCAATTTATACAGTCCAAATATAAAAATGCGAAAGTAAATCCTATCTAACCTATACTAATTCTAGCTATGCTCCCGTGCTTTACCCGATGCCTTGGGCCTTCACCACAAATATTTTCAAGTACAAGATACCTCGGGGCATTCCCGGATAATAATAATACAAGTACTTCGGGGCATTCCCTGGCCAAATGATACAAGTGATCCCAAAGCAATATAGCCAAAAAACCATTCAATCACATAAATCAAATATTCCATCAATCCACAATCCCTAAATTTGCCTACCCGACCTATGTTTCCTATCAAGCTTTTGAATTAAAATGATTCTATCAAATTCATGCTTAATCCGAATTAAATAAAATGACAATAGTCCAAAATTTAACTACATTTAACTTTTAACAACTTCTTGTTCCGACCCCGAAATCCTTTTTCAACCACATGACTAAACCAATTCGACCATCAAATCCCTTTTCAACAATCGAAACCAACATCAAACATATACGTCCAACAGAGATTCAAACATTTCATGCACATGAGTAATTCATACTCGCAACAACAATTAATACGACTAAAATATCCAAATCACAAAATCACAATAAAACCACATTCGAAATAATGAAAGGATAGAGTTAAGGAATGGACCTTCCGATATCGAATTTTTGATGACAACAAGAGTCAAAAGAAGTCCGAATCCAAAAGCTCAGATAGAAAACCTCAACAATAATGAAACCCCAACTCGGTATCGATAAATAGTAACCCGAAACTGACTATAATATGACACTATTTGAGATGAACAGAAGTCAAATCCCAAACCAACGCAAACCTGGAATATTCAAAACAGAAATGGTGATAAACTCAACCCAAGTGAGATTTTCCGTGAGAAACGATTGAGACAACAATGGACAAATCAGCGTTGGTTGTATCAATGACGAGAACCCCAATGCTAATAACAGATTTTGGTGAAACTCGCCGTTTCCGTCCAGATTCAACTGGAATCGACCAAAACCAACAGCTACGGCGCCGGGTTCGCCGAAAAACCTCAAACACTCTGTTGTCCCTCTCGATCTCCTCTATCTCTCCCTCGTCGTTACTTTTCTCTTTTCGTTCTACTCCATTTCTGTGGGTGTATGCAGGCTTGTGACTATGTGTGATGAAGGGGAAAAGAAGAAAAAAATAAAAAAAATCAAGTTTTCGACAATTTTCCCTTTTTCTTATGGAAATCCCGTCCCCTTCTAGTATTGTGAGTGTGCCAAAAAAGCAAAAAAAAAAAAAAAGAAGAAGAGACCCCCTAATGGCTTCTGTGTGTGTGTTAATGGAGGTTTTTGTATGTGTATGTGAGAGTGACGATGGATATGTTTTCTGTGAGGGAATCGTATATATGGTTCTTATGTGAATATCCCTCTCTCTCTCCTTGTTACTGATTCTGTTATGGAAAAACCAAAAATAGGAAAAATGTGAGTGGGGTTCGATAGGTGGGGTACTGAGGTGGGGGGTAGGGGTAGGGTGTGATGTGTTTTATTTTGATTGGGTAGGTTCTTAGGATAAGACAACATTAGTTAGGGGATTGTTATTTTTGTCATTTTGTGGAGGGATTATCACACGGGTGAGGGTGCACGGTAGGATAAGGTAAAAATGGGTAAAATGATATCGGGGAGGGATGAAATTAGGTGTCTACATCATGCCCCCTTTGAATGTAAACATGAAGTGTTTTCAGACAAAGAAGTAGACAGCGAGACCAAATTTTGACCCGACCATTATCCAAAGAAAGAAATAGAAGGAAGAAGGACAACCGGGTTTTGACTTAAGACATCCCACCTACTCACATTATGAGAGAATCAAGTCACGGGTATTTCAAAGGATTGAAAGAGAAGTGGACTATACCGAGTTGGAGAGTTGAGTGAGCTTCCATCGAGGTTCCGGTCCGCGGCTCTGTCATTACATCAAAAAATGAAAATTACAAGTTAAAACATAAATGAAATTACAAAATCCTATCTATACATCTTCTGTTGGCTCTGGACTCGACTTTTATCACCCTATTCTTCAGGCGGGCTCCTGACTTGCAATTTATTCCAATTTTTTGCTTGGCTTTCAATTGCTTTGCTTTGTTGCTTGAATTTTCGTTTCTTCACTCTATTCTCCAGGCGGGCTCCTGACTTGCTATTCCATCACTTTGTTGCTTGACTTTCCATTTCTTCACTCTGTTCTCCAGGCGGGCTCCTGACTTGCTATTTCATCACCCTGTTCTTTAGGCGGGCTCCTGAAACCCAAAATTAAAACTAGAATGAAAATTATCCCAAACAAAATTGTAGTAAAGTAGTATTTTATTTTTGAAAGCGTTGTCCCATTTTCCAGGAGGGTCCTGAACAAAAAGTAAATTTCCATTTTTCAGAAGGGTCCTGAGCATAAAGTAAAATCCCATTTTTCAGGAGGGTCCTGAACAGAAGGTAAAATCCTATTTTTCAGGAGGGTCCTGAACATAAGTAAAATCCCATTTTTCAGGAGGGTCTTGAACAAAAGGTAAAAATCCCATTTTTCAGGAGGGTCCTGAACTGAAGGTAAAATCCCATTTTTCAGGAGGGTCCTGAACATAAGTAAAATCCCATTTTTCAGGAGGGTCCTGAACAGAAGGTAAAATTTCACAGATGTGCATTTCCAATGGTAGCTGAATTAAGTGAAACGAATTTGCCCCTATTTCAACAAAGAAAATTTGTCAGTTTAAAACTTAGTGGTGGCTTGCAGCTCTTGGCTTCTCAGGTATCTGCCCCAGTACTCGTTCCTTTCATCTTTGTTCCAAATCGCTAACACTTGCCCTGTCTTGCCGCATCATTGACCCAGATCCAGATTGAGGGAAATGAGTTCTGACACGAACAACGGGTTTCCATTTTACCATGCCCCTGAGGTGCACTCTTTTCC
>NW_025892588.1:10809-39182 GCF_002878395.1 Capsicum annuum
GAATATGTAAATGAAAGAAAAGGGCAATGTCCCATATTCAAAAAGAAAACTTATCTGAATACGACAACCAACTCCAATGAGTATGACATGTATTTTGGATTGAGCTTCTTGATCTTCCTATCCAAACTCCCCATTTGTTGTTAAGTTCGTGCCTTTGCCGCTGATCCACTTCTTCAAATCCATTGGACTCATACATCACATTCGATTGATGACATCTTAAAAGACTTTCGCCAACAAATCTCTTTCTTTTCACTTTTCACTTTTCTCTTGAACTTTCCATCGCCTTACGATGCCCGTGAGGGTTTTCACCAATAAGACTCTCTTATTTTTATTTCTCTCCACTCACCATTTCCTTATGGTGCCTGCAAGGGTTTTCACCAATAAGACTCTCTCATTTTCATTTCTCTCAACTCAGCATCGCCTTATGATGCCCATGGGGGTTTTCACTAATAAGACTATCTCATTTTTGTATTTCTTTCCTGATTTCTTATGCTGAGGGAGACAAGTGGTACCTCATAATGTATCATCATATACATTGCATGCTTAGCCTTAACATTATCAAAAATTGATCTGAAGGACTTTCTTTGGTTGTAACTTGGCTTTTGGTTAAGGTTAGAAAAGATGGTAAGGGGCTCAAAGTGGGGGTGGGACTTACAACTTTTGGAATCGATTCAAACAACACATTAAATCATGTCCCAGCTTTGTTGACTGGGTGAATCTTAGATCTTTATTTGGTTAGACCGAGCCAGAAATAGGGCAGCCTACGTATCTCACTCCCGAGAGAGGAGAATCAGGTCGCACGTAGTTCCATCAGCTTGTTCTTTGTTTTGATTTGATTTTGATTGATTTTTTTTCTTTAATTTTCGAACTTTTTCTTTTATTCTCATTTTCTCGACATTTATCTTTGACTCCATTTTGATTCCAGAAGAGGGATATGAAAGAAAATTAAAACGAAGCTCAAATGGGTAAACAAAGGATGACACAATGTTTGGATAGAAGAATAAAATGCCTTCATCATATCAATCTTCAAAAATGCAAGTACTAAACATGCAATAAAATCAACAAAGGATCAAATATCATAAATAATATCTTTTAACCGCATCAGTATTGATAGCCATTTCTGCCATTTTGCCTTCAGCATCTATCAAATATAAGGCTCCATTGGGCAACACTTTCTTCACAACGAAGGGACCTTGCTAGTTAGGGGAGAACTTGCCTTTCGCTTCAACATAGTGAGGAAGGATACGTCTCAATACCAACTAACCAACTTCAAAATTCCTGGGACGGACCTTTTTGTTGTACACTCGAGCCATCCCCCTCTGATACAACTGGTCATGACACACAGACGCTAGCATTTTTTCCTCAATAAAACTCAAATGTTCCAGTCGGGTTTTTACCCATTCGTCATCATCAATCTCTGCTTCTACAATGACTCGAAGAGAGGGAATTTCAACTTCTACAGGGATGACTGCTTCTGTTCCATACACCAATAAATATGGAGTTGCTCCTGTTGAAGTGCGAACAGTGGTGCGATAACCTAGTAATGCAAATGATAACTTTTCATGCCACTGTCTAGACCCTTGTACCATTTTTCGCAATATGTTTTTTATATTCTTATTGGCGGCTTCTACAGCACCATTGGCCTTTGGGCGATATGGAGTAGAATTTCGATGTGCGATCTTAAACTGTTGACATACTTCTTGCATCAAATGACTATTGATATTGGCAGCATTGTCTGTAATGATCATCTTAGGAATTCCAAGTCTACAAATGATATTGGCATGAACAAAGCCTACCACAGCCTTCTTTGTCATTGACTTGAAAGTTACTGCTTCTACCCACTTTTTGAAGTAGTCAATGGCTACCAAAATGAATCTATGTCCATTTGATGCCTTCAGCTCAATCAGTCCAATCACATCCATTTCCCAAGTCACGAACAGCCATGGAGCGGCCATTACATGCAACTCAACAGGAGGAGAACGTATCAGATCACCGTGTACCTGACATTGATGACACTTTCGAACAAATTGAATAGAATCCCTTTCCAGAAAGTATTTCAACCATGATTGCCGAGGATTATCTTGCATCTACACACATCAAAAGTCCGAGATCTAGGGTTCTCTTATACAAGATTCCCCCACTTAAGAAAAATCCATTAGCCAAACGCCTAATAGTCCTCTTTTGATCGTTGGTGGCATATGCTGGGTATTCTCCTGACTGAATGTACCGCTTGATATCCAAGAACCAAGGTTCTCCATCGAGCTCTTCTTCAACCGCATTACAGTAAGCATGATGATCACGACTCTGTATATACACTGGATTGATGTAGGCTTTTTCAGGATGTTGAAGCATTGAAGACAGAGTGGCTAAAGCATCAGCAATTTCATTATGAATCCTTGGAATATGCCTAAACTTTACTAACACAAACCGTTGACATAGCTCCTGCAAGCATTGTCGATACAGGATGAGCTTCAAATCTTGCGTCTCCCAATCACCTTGAATTTGATGGATGAACAAGCCCGAATCTCCCAATACCAATAATTCTTGGACTCCCATATCAACAGCTAATCTCAAACTAAAAATGCAGGCTTCATACTCTACCATATTGTTAGTACAGTAGAATCAAAGTTATGCTGTTACCATGGAATATTGTCCTGATTCAGATATAAAAACCTCACCTATTACGACACCTTTCATATTGATAGCTCCATCGAAGAATAACCTCCAACCTGGATCAACATCTATAACGACTTCATCGACACACGACACTTCTTCATCAGGAAAATATGTCTTTCCTGGCTCATACTCTTCATCGATGGGATTCTTAGCAAGATGATCTGCCAAGGCTTGGGCTTTCATGGTGGTTCGATTCACTTATACAATTTCAAACTCGGTAAGCAATATTTTCCACTTTGCCAATCGACCTGTCAGCATAGGCTTCTGAAAGATATACTTCAAAGGATCTATGTGAGAGATGAGATAAGTAGTATAGGATGAGAGATAGTGCTTCGAATTCTGTGCTACCCAATTTAGGGCATAACACGTCCTTTCAAGAAGAGTATACCTGGCCTCATATGTGGTGAAATTCTTGCTAAGATAATAAATAGCCTGCTCCTTTTTGCCCGTGACATCATGTTGACCCAGGACACAACCAAAAGAATTGTCCATGACTAATAAATATAAGATCAAAGGCCTACCAGGCTCCGGGGGTACCAGCATGGGCGAATTTGACAAATATCTTTTGATTCGATCGAACGCTTCCTGACATTCTTTAGTCCATTTTACCGCAACACTCTTTTTCAGCAACTTGAATATGGGCTCACAAGTGGTTGTGAGTTGAGCAATAAACCTGCTAATGTAGTTCAGTCTACCAAGCAAACTCATCACCTCCGTCCTATTCTTGGGCGGGGGCAAATCCTAAATGGCTTTGATTTTCGAGGAATCCAATTCAATTCCCCGACTGCTGACTACAAACCCCAATAGCTTTCCAGACGGAACTCCAAATACATATTTTACCGGGTTGAGTTTGAGATTATAACTGTGAAGCCTTTCAAAGAACTTTCTTAAATCTTTAACATGGTCGGCCAGACTTTTTGACTTAATAATCACATTATCCACGTATACCTCAATCTCTTTATGCATTATATCATGAAACATAGTGGTCATGGCTCTCATGTATGTTGCTCCATCATTCTTCAAATTGAATGGCATCACTCGATAACAATAAGTTCCCCATGGTGTGATAAAAGATGTCTTTTTCGTGTTTTCATCATCGATAATGATCTGATGATATCCGGCATAGCAATCCACAAAAAAGGCAACCTCATGTTTAGCACAGTTTTCTAACAAAATGTGGATATTGGGCAGTGGAAAATAATCTTTTGGACTTGCTCTGTTCAAATCACAGTAATCAACACACACTCGAATTTTGCCATCTTTCTTTGGTACGGGAACAACATTGGATAACCACATGGGATAGCGAGCTACTCGAATTACTTTGGCTTCAAGTTGTTTCATGATTTCCTCTTTAATTTTAATACTTACATCCATTTTAAACTTCCTCAACTTCTATTTGACAGAAGGGAATGCGGGATCAGTTGGCAATTTATGAGTCACTAATTCAGTGCTTAAACCAGGCATATCATCATAAGACCATGGAAAAACATCCTTATAATCAATTAATGCTTGAATCATTCCATATTTTAGCTGTGGCAAAGTATGTACACTGATTTTAGTTTCCCTAACATCTTCTTGATCCCCTAGATTTATTGGCTCAGTCTCATTCAAATTAGGATTCGGTTTGTCTTCAAACTGTTCCAACTCTTTGCTTAATTCTTCCAGTGCTTCTTCTTTATTGTATTCCCCATCTTGCTTCATTACATCTTGATTAGTTTGGATTTTAAGATCAGGCTGAAAATTTTGCATGCATGTCATGTCATTAGAATCAACATAAAGAGAATTGTGTAAAAAAGAAAAACAAAACATATTAGACACGAAACAAAAGGGACATTGCATTTCATTAAATAAAAAGATAGAAGGGTTTAAACATAGATGCCAACATAACATAAACAAACTAAAATCCGAATTACAACCCTGAAATAACTCAGATAAACTGAAAGAAAAACAAAATAAACTACCAAAACTCCCTCCTGATGGGGAGAGGAGTGACTTCCCAATTATTAAGTCGGACAGCTGGACCTATGAATTGCACGTCTGCCATACTGGTACCTTCTCCTGCTTTGACCATATCAACTTCAATAAAAAGGTTCGTGAAGTCATCAACCAAGTCAACTTCAAATTCCACATGCTTTGTGACACCACTCTTAACAAATGATTCACTGAGTAGTGGCATTGGGCGAGGGAGTGACCATTTTCCTTTTTCCTTCCGTTGGTTTTCTTCAGATCTTCAACCGTAGGCTCAAATCCCAGACCAAACGTGCCCACGTTCTCACTCGGACGTATGGGATGAACTATACCATGCAGAGACGCTCCCAAACCCTTTCCTGGCTCAAATCCGTATTTCCAAAGTGCACTCACCATCATGATAGAAGCGGAAGACAATTGCGGTCCCGGTTTAACCTGCCATTCAAGGATATGATTCACTGGCATTGTATCAAAAATTTGATAGACGAATGTCTCCTCTACGTTATTTGTTTCAATAAGAGACAAAGGAGAATCTTCGCTGACGGGCAAATCTCCTTCACCGTGAATAACCACTTCTTGCTTGTCATGCTCAAACTTAATCATTCGATGCAGTGTAGATGCAACCACCTTGGCCTTGTGAATACACGGCCTTCCCAACAATAGATTGTAAGAGGAGTCTATATTCAATACTTGAAACTCTATGGCAAACTCGACAGGCCCTATGATCAATATTAGCTCTATTTCGCCAATGGAGTTTGATTTTGCACCATCGAAAGCCCTAACACATACATTGTTGGGCCTGATCCTCTCAACACTAATATTCAACTTTTCCAAAGTAGAAATCGGGCAGATATTTGCACCTGAACCTCCGTCAATCATAACATGAGTGACATAGAACTCTTCACACTTCACTGTAATGTAAAGGACCCGGTTATGCTCTGTACCTTCAACAGGAAATTCATCATCAGAAAAGCTGATCCGATTCACCTCAAAGATTTTTCCAACCATTTTCTCAAGCTGATTTACTGTAATCTCCCTAGGAACATATGCTTCATTTAATACCTTCAGTAAAATATCACGATGCTCATTGGAGTGCAAAAACAAAGATAAGAGGGAAATTTGAGCAACGGTTTTCTTCAACTGGTCTATTATTGAATACTCTGGCAATTTCATCTTTTTCAAAAATTCTTTGGCTTCTTCTTCGGTGATAGGATTTTTGATAGATGATGGTCCACTAGCCATTGGCTTGGCCTTTCTTAAGCTTTCAGGCTGAAGCATCTTCCTGACCTAGTCAAACCCCCCTACCTCACATTCATCTTTCACTACTTTTTTCCCATGATAGGTCATCACCGTCCGCCCATAATTTTAGGGAACCCTTTTTGTATCAACTATCGGGGTTGGGTCACCGGTTTGAGGATAATAGGTGCTGCCAGTGCTCCTTTCACCATCAAGATGGGCTGACTCAGAGCTCCCACCACTGTCAACATAGGTTTATCTTGACTTAAATCAACATACCTTCTGGCGCCTTGTACTGTGATCAGGGGTTTCTTTATGCTTTCTTGGGCTTTATCTTCTCTCATTCCTTCCAGGTTCAATGACATTGCTTTCAAAGACTCTGCTATATTCACCGATTTCTCCTCAATGGTCTGTATCTTGACAATAGGCTATAAACCTTCAAAGACTCTTTCCCATCATATATCAATTCTAACATATTGGCTTCAGCATGGGTTGGCAGCGGATTCTGGTTAATGTTTGGACCCTCCGGGGCCTGGACCAGCATCTGATTTGTGTCAATTAAATCTTGGACAGCTCTCTTTAAATGCCAGCATTTCTCGATATCATGGCCTGGCATATCAGAAATGCACACCTTAAAGAATAATCGAGATTCCTCGGTGGTAGATTTGAAAGCCTTCCTTGAATTGGGCTTAAAATCTTCAACTTTCTCAACCTATCAAACAAGCTAGCATATGACTCCCCAAGAGGTGTGAATTGATTTTTGACCGCCTTCTCTTTCTTATACTCAGGCCTAGGCTAAAAACTGGGTCTGGAGGGGTTTTGGTAATTTGGTGGAGTGAATGGGAAATTTTGTGGAGCTTGCGCACGCCACTGTGGGTAAGAAGGGGTTTGGGCATAAGGTTGCGCGCTATATACCGGGTACGGGGGTGGTGTAATGGAATATAAAGGATTTTGTAGAGGGTAGTAATGGAGGGGAGGAATATATGGAGCTTGGGCGTAGACTTGGGCTTGGGATTGGGGATAGGGGTGAGGTGGTCTTTTGGGATAGGAATGGGTTCCATCTACGACAGTCGCCACATCCTCTTTCTTCTTTTTACCTCTAAATGCGCCGGATCCACCTTGAATCGCTTGTGTGGTGGCTTTTAATGCGGCAAAACTCACTATTCGGTCGGTCTTAATTCCATCTTCTATCATCTCCCCCATTTTGAGGACTTTCATAAAAGATATTTCCATTGTCGGAAGTAAATGTTGAAAATAGGTCTCATCTTGTGCCTGAATGAAAACTTCTACCAACTTAATTTCTTTCATTGGAGGCTTTACCTTAGAGGCCTATTCATGCCACCTTATCGTGTATTCCCTAAAACCTTCAGTGCTTTTTTTCTTCATGTTGACCAAGGATTTTTCGTCCGAAATCAGGTCGATGTTATACTGAAAATGTTGAACAAATTTAGAAGCTAAGTTATCCCAGCTGTTCCATTTATCGATATCTCGATCGATAAACCATTCTGAGGCCAGATCAGAAAGACTCTCACCAAAGAAGGCCATGAGCAGCTCTTCCCTTCCTCCTGCAGCCCTCAATTAGTTGCAATAATGTCTCAAGTGTGCCACGGGATCACCGTGTCCTGCATACTTCTCAAACTTAGGAATCTTAAAACCGAGGAGAAGGTTGATGTCTGGGAACATGCAAAGATCTTTATAGGAAACACTCCTATAATCTCCGATTCCTTGCAAATTCCTCATAGCCTATTCTAAACTTTTCAATTTTTGGGCTATGATATCCTGTTCCTCTGTTGTGATAGGTTTCCATATCAAATGGAATGCAGGCGGCTGAGTGTACCCATACGGTTCATTTATTTGTAAAGTAGGCTCCGGGGCATAATACTGACTATCTGAAACCTTCAGTACTGGCTCACTGGCAGACCTAGGAAGCCTCATTGTGGGACGCACAGCATATATGGGAGTTTCATGTGGTGGCAGAGCCACGAATACCTGTGTGATTGGTGGCGTTGGCTGAGTAGATGGTCTTGATTGGGGAGATGCCAAGGGCACACCAGAACTACCAGGATAATAATGTCGCAAAGTGAATCCTAACCCGTGCTCAGGTGACTCAGTTGGAGCAGAGAATTGCGCCTGAGAGAGCGGTGGGCAGTTAGAGATATTCCCAAGACCTTCAGGGAGCGGAGGAGGAGGCATTCCGTTGGCCCATGCCCGGTGTAAATCTATCAATTGTTGCCTAAGCCTTACTACCTCATCATTGTGTTCTGAACTTTCTTCCCTGTGATCCTGATCCGGGTCAATGAGCGAATTTTCAATCTCTCTGCTAGCCATGGCGAGCTTTGCTTTGGATCTAGTGAAGTATGAGTGACTAGCCAGAGTGCTGCAAACCTACCACTGTTATCTGAAAGAACATGCTCATCAAAGATGACATCCATTAGTATTGAGGAACACAACAAGCATGGGAATCACATTGGTAAAATTGTCCTAAATTCATGTTCATTTCTACCAGCTTTTGAGGGTAGCGAGGTCATTTTAACATCATCCTGATTTTTGTCTACACTTATTATTATTATTATTATTATTATTATTATTATTATTTATTAATTTTTTATTTTTCGTATCCATCTCTGCTCTTTTGTTTTCTCTCGTTATCTACCTTTGTTTTATCATTCTTTATGGCTTTTGGTTTTCTTTAAAAGAGGAAAATAATGAAAAACAACAAAACAAAATGATTAGATCGAACCCAAAAGTAGGTTGCCTACGTATCATGTTGTACATGAATCAGATCTTGCGTAGTTTGGGCAGCATGTGCATAAACATCACCCACTTTTTTTTTTTTTGAAAACGAAAATAAACAAACAAAGGAAAGATGTAACATCATAACATTTTGAAGAAAGAAAACAAAAAAAAACGTACAAAAAGTTTGGGACCACTTTAAAACTAAACAACAAATACGAAACAACATTCTAGACCCCTAAGACGACATAGGTGAAATTACTAAAAAGACCCTAATACCAAAACAACTTGACTTCGACTTAAATTAGACACCACCCTACAATGACAGACACATAAAAGACTCAAACTGAATAAAGATAAGAAACGCTCTTTCCGACTGGTGCTCTGCGTGATGGACCTGCCTGTGAAGTTCTCTTTCTCCCATTTAAACTTTGTAGCATATCCTGTAAAGACACCCTGATATTGGGAAAGAAGCTTCGGGCTCGTATTCCTGCCTCATAAGGAGTACACTTGGAAAGATTATTCTGACACCTTTCTACCGTCTTGAACAAATCTGCTAACTAAACTCTCAGTGTTTCCACTTTGGACCCTACACTTTCATCCTGATGGTCGTCTACTATGCATTCTTCCTGTATTCTCCCTCTAAGCTACGCCGGTAAGGGTTGACTGATACCCCGAGGGATAGATTGAAGCCAGACCCCATATCCCTGAGTGTACCTTGGATTATCCAAACTTTCTTTGAGTGTGTCCACACCTAGCTTTGTTGCATACTTCCAAAACTGCTCGTACTTGCTCTCACCTAAGGCTTGGTCCTTGAAGTACTCAATATCCTTTAGAAGATCCACTGCTGGTGGCACGTCTTGCAGCCTACCCAACTGGCGCATTACCCTAGAAGGACTGTATGGTCTAGTGCAATTGAGCCCTAACATAACTAAACGGAGCTGCGTTTGATAGCCCAACAAGATTATCTTCGGTCGAAGCCACAGATAAGTCCACAAAATGTTATCCCCGGTTCTTGATTCAAGAAATTCAATCCAAGCCTCGACTCCCACGGGTAGCTAGAATTTATCCAAATGCAACCTAGAGTCCATGGCTTTTACTCGATTGGGAATACAACGATCTACCACGTCTGGTCTAACTAAAGAAGGCGCATGCAAATGCTCCATCATCCATAACTGCAACATCAGGTTACTACCCTAAAAAAATCTCATCCCCCCCTTCATTTCGGTTAATGCCTTATATATTTCTGTTAAGATCATGGGTATGAGAGTGAACCTACCCTTTTGATTAATGCCCTTGTCGTTTTGATCCTTATGAAATAGAGCCATCACTACAGATTGCAAACGGGTATTAATACGTCTTTGTTATAGTGGAAACACTAAAATACCTAACAAAGCGAGGGTGAAGACTTTAAGACTCTTTCTCTCCTACTTTTCCTTAGTCATATGAAATTCATCCTAAAAGCAATCAAAATCCTCCGAGGGCCCGAATCTAGCGAACAAAAAATCTAAGGAAACCCACGAATCACTTAAATAACCCAAACGTATACCCTTACTTTTTAAACCACAAGACTGTAAAAATCTCACGCCAGTATGATTTCGTGCTCGGATCATATCCTTCTCGATATAGGGCAAATGCAACAAACCGGATATTTTTGCCAAAGTAGGAGTCATTTCACATTCCCCAAACCTGAACACCAAACTACTTGGATCCCAAAAGGTCAACAAAGCCTCTATTAAATCTGGACGAGGGGTAACATGCAAAAGTTCAGTAAGATCACCTAATATTTTAATCAGTTTCTGCTGATCAACATAGTTAAACATTTCCCACCACTTGATTAACTTTTTGGGAACCTTGACAACCATCAGAACTCTAGACTTGGTGGACAAATCCATCCTATAATAACACATAAGACGTTATCTCAAAAATTCGACAGGAGTAGAAGATTCCCAACCCTTGGGATTTTTGACGCAAGCATATGTCGATGGGATAGACCACATTCATGACTCCAATTTTTCGAACAGAAGTAATGAGTGAAATCAGTCTACTTGGCAAACAACTCTAGATTACGGGGCGAGAGAGCTAGGCTAATAATAAGACAAAGGCCAACACAAAGATTACCGGACCCACCGAGGGTTGCCTATGTATCCCAACCCAAGGGAAGGGAATCAGGTATGCGTAGTTCATCCAGATTGGACAATTAACGATTAACTAATAAATTGACCCTAACTTAAGAGACACAACAAAAAACAAACGAATAAATTTTTTTTGGATTTTCAACTAGACACTTCAACTAAGACTGACACCACTAATTATGTAGAAAATTTTTTTTGGTATTTTGTTTTTGACAAATAAGTAGAAAAGGCAAACAACACCCTCTTTTTTTTTTTTTTTTTAATTATTATTATTTTTTTATTGTTATTATTATTATTTTGAATTTACGGTACTTTGAGAAGACAAATGCAAAACGTAAAAAACTCTTTTTTGAGTTTTTGGATCGTGAAGAACAAAAGCCATAAAGAATTCTAAAATAAACTACGACATTCCTTTTGATTCATTCTTTTTGACTCACTTTTTCTATTTTTTTTTCTTTTTCATTTTTGCCTTCGCACCTTACTCCTAACAAATGTTTTTTTTTTCAAATCAGTCCGTCAAATGACCACGTTACCCTTAAAGATGCAACAATTAGCACGTAGGGATGCTTTAGAGGTGAGTCTCCTACAAAGGGCCATGTGGGTCCCGCTAGGTCTAGTATGATGCACATAAGAATGACCTAAAGGCTGACCTACATTGTGGTTCACTAACAAGGCTGTTCGGGGGAGCGTATGGTCGATAGTGGCTGCTTTGCTTTCCACCTAATCCATAACACCGAAGGCTCCCCCCCTAAAATAAGGGTGACTTAACTAGAGGTCGTGTACAACACGTGTACTACGGACTTGTTGCAGAAACAAGGCCTGGGGGTAGACACATGTTGACAAATATAAAAGCAGTAACACATAGGATATATACTATAAACAAAGAGCACAAAAAACACACAAAAGTGAAAACAATAATACAAACATAATCACAAACAAGCTTATACACTCGTAATGCCAAACAAAGCTGATACGACTCCAAAAATAGCTCGAATTCTGAAAACTTGTCATTGTCCCCAGCAGAGTCGCCAGAGCTATCACACCCCTTTTACGTACTCCAAAAGATTTATATTTTAAGTTTCGAAAGGGTTTTTTTTACTAAGTGACAAAATGAAGATTTGTTTCGAAAAGGATTCACTATATTGAAAACTCAGAGTCACCACTTGGCATAAATCGGGGGTGCCAAGTCACCCATGGATATCCTTTTTCAAAATAATTTTTGACTCTATAACACTGATTCGCGAACAGAGATTTCGGCTAAGGAATTCTGTTGACCGAGGGGAAGGTGTTAGGCACCCCTCAGTCCCGTGGTTCGACCACGGTCGCTTGGTGGAGCGTATCGGCTAATTTTGACACTACGAATGTACAAATCACACAAAACATGTAAAACAATCAAACAGCCAAACAAAACAAAAACGAATCAAAAGTACAGTGTCCAGTCCAATTTATACAGTCCAAATATAAAAATGCGAAAGTAAATCTTATCTAAGCTATACTAATTCTAGCTATGCTCCCGTGCTTTACCCGATGCCTTGGGCCTTCACCACAAATATATTTTCAAGTACAAGATACCTCGGGGCATTCCCCGGATAATAATAATACAAGTACTTCGGGGCATTCCCCGGCCAAATAATACAAGTGATCCCTTTATTACATATAAAAATAGATAGGGATTCCTAACTTATTTCTTTCCAAATCCCTCTCACACCTGCACAATGTTTCCACACTCCTCAGCTCCCAGTTGGTATCTTCTTTTTTACTGAGGGTGCTCTTTCAGTAGTACAAGGATTCATCACAAGGTAAGTAACAATACGTCGCACTCTTTGATTGCCCTGTGAAACACTATATGCTTTAGCCTTCCCCTCCCTTTCATCCTTTTGTTGATGAAACTCTAAGTAGGGGCTTCTTAATTTATCACTGTTTATGATCTTTCTGCCTTCCACTTCCATGCTTTGAAAATTTTGATAGCTGCAATTGCTTCGCAAATTGTCTCAAACTCACATGGTAATTTTTCATTTGCAAAACCCCCACTGCTGAAAATATTCCAACTCTCAACTGGACTCATGAGACCCATCTACAAACAACATAATGAGCTACTTCATTGTTACGACTAGTCATCATTGTTCCACTTTCATTGTTTTCGCGTGGAAATCATACTCTCATCCATTATTCACTCTTCCACATGTAATCTAATACAATTAAATATCTCTTACCCTTTGAACTCTTTTGTAGCATGTCTGCTAGCTCTGTATCATCGTCCATGCCTCATCTTTGCGGTTGACTTTGTCATTGATTTTGATCATAGATTGAAGAAGACTTAGCAAGATTTTTCTCACATTATATTTTTTAGATATAGTAGCCCAAGAAAAAACATCAAATCGAGACTGAATCGAAGGATGGTTAAAAAGTAGTTTTGCTAAATTTGGCTTTCCAATGCCTCCCATCCCGACAGTTGGGATGACTTTTAGTTCATCGGAGGAGCCTCTTGTGATTTCTTCAACCATCCTTTTCTTTTCCTTGTTACGCTCCACCATATTGTTCGAAACTTCCAGATTAGGTAATTTTTCTAAACTTGCATCCCGTGCCAAGGAGCATGTCTATAATTGTCTACCTTTATGATCTTGAATCTTTTTCGACTCTTCTTGGACACGGTCAACGTCCTTTGCTACTTGTTGCAGGCTCTCACAAAGTTCCTCATGTGCTTTTCCTTTCTGCATTTCATTTTCTGCAATTATAGCTTCTCGTTGTCCAAATTCAATTTTTTCTTCAGCGTTATTTGTAAAATCTTTTATCCGGGCTTCCAAATCTGTCATTGCCCCATAACTACTGATTTGTTTCTCGGAGTTCTTGAGAAATGCTTCTATATAACTCACTTTCTTATGAAGAGCTATAATTTCTTCTCTATGATAAAAAGCAACGGATAACATTGGCGAATCAGATGTCAACAGTAGTTCCATTGTTCTTATTAGAGATATAATACTCGCGTAGGCCATCTATTATCCCGCTTCCAAAATGCAATAACGACTTGAATCTGCAAGTTATACGAGCCCGATAGTGTTAAAATAACTCGATTCACAAAGTTGCAAAAACAGTGAGGTAAGAAATTAAGAAATCAGGCAACTTCAGCCTGCACTCTTCACTATCGTATCTCTTACAGACTTTGTCTCTTCATATTCATGTCAGTATCACCTACTTTACTAAACTCGATTCGACATATCAGAAATATGAAGAATCAACTTCATCGGTCCAAGAAAATGTTGCACAAATGCTGTGTGATGTTCATAGGTTTCTATTAGCTAGTTGCGATGGCCAATATGACAAGGACTTGGTTGAATGATAGCCAGCCAAAGGAAGAGGCACAGAAGTGGTCAAAGTTGCAGATAACACCTGGAGTTCTATGAGTGGATAGATCGCATATGCTAGACAGCCCTAGTGTCCAGGCTAGCTTGCACACACCTCGACTAGCTCTACTAAGTACCTGCAACCTCCCACCAACACGGGTACCAGATAACTCTGTCCCCAAAGGCTTTGACATATAGGAAGAAATCGCCTAGACGTTTTTGCCTTTCACTGGGATTTAAAACTAGACCTCATGGTTCTCATCTCACTTCATTGACCACTAGGCCACACCCTCGAGTGGGTGCCAATGTTACATTTTTAAAGGATCCGAGCAACATAGGTTATAAAAGAAGTGAATCAATAAATATCAAAGGGTACTACAATAAATACTTTCAAGGAGAAAAATAGTAAGACCCCGCGAAGTTCCCGCGTCGTTTAAGTCTTCCGAACGAATTAAAAGAAGCCTTACCCTTAGAAAAATTTTGCTAAAGTTCCAACACTTAGTTTATTTTTAAGCCCTTAACTTCGCTGAATTGTTTCGCAACCTTCCCGACATCTGTTTTTTGATTTTCAAGTTGCGTTACGATGGGGCAAGTTAATATTACATCTCGGGTGAGTTTCGGAATTTTTGAACCTCGTTTAGGGCGTGTTTCGATTTCGAACCAGTGAGTCCCCGCGATAAGGGGGCGACGCCCTGCTTCTCCCCCGCTATAAGCAGGGTACCGCCCTGCTAATCCCACCGCTCCAGCCAGGGTACCGCCTGGGGTACAGCGGTGCTCCAGGCTGGGCGACGCCCTGGTACTCTAGTGGTCTCAATAATTTTCAGCCCTTCTTCTGTTTTAAGACGAGAATTATGCTCCTATTGGCCAATTACAATAGAGCATTCGTCAGTTCTCTCCAGAAACCCAGAAAACCAATGCACTGCCTTTCGAAGAAAAATCAAGATCTACCAAAATTCACCCGTTAAATTCCAAAAATAATTCAAGGATCATAATCCCCAAGCCGAGATCTTCAAGGAGCATCTATTAATTTTACGAGTAGAGTTCCGGAATCGCAAGTTCATCCAAATTCATAGATTTGAGGTATGTGGGGTTTGAACAAGAACGATCCTTCCGTTCTTGTGCCCAAAACTTGATTTTTATTTGAGTATTTTTGATTTATAAATGAAGTTATGTTCAAATTATCTTGTTTGAAGATTATGGGTTTGTGAATTATTTAAGAAGTGGATTTTGTGATATTTCTACCTATTATGTTTTGATCTAAAAGTTTATAGTGTGATATGTATGTTTTCTCCACGAGTCAATATTGTTGAATAAATTCCAAGATTTATATTGTGTATGAATTGTTATTTTGAGTTGATATGAGGCAAGTATTGAATTTATATTCTTGGAAGATTAAATTATTAAATTTATATCAAGATTATGGTTGGATTTTGATGATGTTATGATCTTGAGTCTTCCTTTAGAAAATTATTTACCGAGATTTGAATTGAGATTTATGTCATGATTTTTGAGTTAAAAATAGGAATCCATAATTTAATATGATTTAAATTATGAGAAATTTAATTTGGTCTTTATTATAGACCTTTGACAGTATTTTGAGATGGATTTCCTAAGAGTTCTGAGCTTGAGTACGGAAGTATTATTTAGCACCGAGTGGAAAGTGTAGGTTTAGCGCATCCTACTTTCCCAAAACTACATGACACCGTAGAATTGAGATTTATGGGCCTAAGGCCGAGATAGTGATCACTAAAATTGAGCTTCTATTTCGATGGCAAGGGTAGAACAGCTCTCCCCAACGTGGGCGAGACATTGGACTCCATGATAGCTCACATGGTTTATGTCGGTTAAAAGAAACTCCCACAGTCCCAAAGTTCCAGTGTATTGTTGAAAGATTTCTTCAGCTTACGATTTTTGAGAATAAATTGAGAAATTTGGATTTTTGAGTTAAGTATAATAACTCACGAGATTTTATGGTACATATTCATTATTCAAGATTTATGATGCCTATGTTTCAGATTTTTATTCAAGCTTTATGAGTCATTATAACCAGCATGCATGATATTTTTATTTATATAAAGATTAATGATATTATTTACTTAAATTGCATACACCCCCATATACTCAGTACATTCCCAAAGTGCTGACCCATATATGTCTATGTGCTACATTGTCTCATAATGTAGGTTCAGGTGCTCAGTCCTAGCAGCGTCAGTAATTTCAAGAGCCTTCATCCACATTCCTGCAGTGGTGAGTCCTCATGGTTCGAGGTCCTAATCTCCTAATGTTCAGTAGTTGTATTTATTTTCTTTTATTTAAGTATGAGTCAGTTGGGGATCTGTCCCAGTGGCTTCCTATTCTTGAGTTGTGGAGGCTTGTCAGACTAGACTGTCATTCGTATTATCAGACCATTCTGTATCTTGTGACTTGGACATATATTTACCATGTGGATTAATGAGAGTTAAATTTTAATTATCTAATTTGAATTCTTAAGATAAGTATTGAATGCAGTAGTAGGCTCAAAGGGTTAGCTTGGGGCTACTTGTAGCTTTAAGCACCGTGTGACGTCTCGGGGTGAGATTTTGGGGCGTTACAAACTTGGTATCGAAGTCTAAGGTTTAAAGAGAGTCCTAGGGTGTCTGACAAGCCGTGTTGCGTAGAGTCTTGATCATCGGTGTGTAGCGCTCTACATCTATGAGCAAGAGGCTAGAAGATGTTTTAGGAAAAGTCATCTCCTTCTTTCATGATTCGTCGTGCTTACAGTTGTCTCTCTCTACTTTTAACTCATGCTTTCTTTATGACAGAGTATGCCTCCCCGTTGAGCTAGTATCCATACAATTAATGACCAGCCACCTCAGCCCAAAAATCCTCTGAATGAAAATGTGTCTCATGCTGAATTTCAAGAAGCTTTTCAGCCATTGGCCCAGGAGGTTACTGCCAACGTTTATCCCAGTCATCAGGCTGCTGTTCCGCCTCAGCAAGAAAGTGATTCAGCTGCAGCTAGAATTCGTGATTTCATGATAATAAGTCTGCCAAAATTTAATGGGTCTAAGGCAGACGAAGACCCACAGTTATACTTGGAGGAGATAATAAATATCACATAAGAGATGCATATTTCTGAAGAAGAGAGTGTTGAGTTGGCCTTTTATAGATTGAAAGACATTGCGTATGACTGGGTTGTAGCGTGGAGGAAGAACAGAGGGAAGGATGCAGCTCCCTTGACTTGGCAGGAGTTCTAAGATGCATTCTTGGACAAGTTCTTTCCGTTTGACATGAGGGAAGCAAAGATTGAAGAATTTATGAACTTGAGATAGGGCTCCATGACTGTTAAGGAGTATTTTCTGAAGTTCAACTTGTTGGCCAAGTATTATCCAGATCAGATGGCTGACACCCGAACCAGTATGAGTAAGTTCTTAACAGGCGTGTCCGGTTTGTTACTAAAAAAGTTTGGGACTGCTATGCTTAACAGAAAGATGGATTTGTCTAGACTAATGATGCACGCGCAGCAGATCGAAGCAGATAAGCCGAGGGAAATTGATAGATTGAGGGGTAAAAAAAGGGCTAGATCTGAGCAACAGGAGTATGGTCAGACCAGATCCTATGGAGGGAACCATCCACAGTTTCAGGGTGGTCCACCTATACCTGCACCTTCTTTAGCTAGTGCTCCCGCACCTAGATGCAGGTAGGAGCAGGGAAATAGGCCTTCCTTTTCCAGGTCCCAGAACAGTATTAGTAAGAGACCTCGTGGTCCTCCATGTGCTAAGTGTAGCAGGGATCATCCAGGTGAGTGCTTAGCCGATCAGAGGGGTTGTTTTGGTTGTGGAAAGTTGGGCCACAGACTTAGAGAGTGCCCGTCTGCAAGGCAGGGGAATTGAGATGTTCAACCTCTGACTCGGGCTACCAGTGCTCCTACTCCATTAGCTCATCCAGCTCCTTCTCAGGGTGCCTCTTCCAGTTTTGCTGGAGTTCAGCGCAGAATAGATTTTATGCCCTACCATCTCGTCAGGAGTAGGAGGATTCTCCCGATGTTGTTACTGGTATGCTTCGTGTTTTCCACTTTGATGTTTATGTGTTGTTGGATCCCGGGTCCAGTTTTTCTTATGTAACCCCACTTGTTTTCGTGAATTTAGAAGTGAGTCCTGAAAATATTTCCGAGCCTTTTCTTGTGTCTACTCCAATAGGGGAGTCTGTTGTTGCTAAGCAAGTGTCCAAAAATTACCCTATTACTATTCTTCATAGAGTCATACTTGCTGCTTTGATAGAGTTAGAGATGGTCAATTTTGATGTCATACCCGTGTAGTCAAGTTTCAGTTTCCAGATCAGTTTTTGAGTGGTCCAAAAATTCTATATCTCACAAGAGTCATTTTATCTCCTATCTCAAAGCCAGAAAGCTAATATCCAAAGGTTGCATCTATCACCTAGTTAGAGTTAAAGAAACTAAGTCCGAAGCTCTAACCCTTCAGTCAGTTAGCATAGTCAATGAGTTTCCTCATGTCTTTCTGGAAGATCTTCCAGAGTTACCTCCCGATAGAGCGATAGAGTTCAGGATTGACATTCTTCTCTATACACAGCCTATTTCTATTCCTCCATATCATATGGCACCTGCAGAACTTAAGGAGTTGAAAGAGCAACTCAAAGATCTTTTAGATAAAGGTTTTATAAGACCCAATGTTTCTCCTTGGGGTGCACCTGTTCTATTCGTATGAAAGAAAGATGGTTCCTTGCGTATGTGCATCGACTATCATCAGCTTAATAAGGTCTCTATCAAGAATAAATACCCTCTTCCTAGAATCGATATTTTATTTGATCAGCTACAAGGTATAAGTTTTTTCTCAAAGATAGACCGTAGATCCGGCTATCATCAGCTTAAAGTGAGAGAGAGTGAAATTCCAAAGACAGCCTTTCGAACCTGTTATGGTCACTTTGAGTTTCTTTTCATGTCTTTCGAATTAACCAATACTCCAGAAGCCTTCATAGACCTTATGAATCGATTATTCAAGCAGTACCTTGATATGTTTTTCATAGTATTCATAGATGATATTCTTGTTTATTCTTGTAGTGAGGATGAGCATGTAGATTATCTCAGAATTGTCTTACAAACCCTTAGGTATCACCAGTTGTTCGCGAAATTTAGTAGGTGTGAATTTTTGCTAAGATCAGTTACTTTTCTGGGTCATATTATTTTCGCCGAAGGCATTAGAGTCGATCCCCAAAAGACAGAAGCTATAAAAAATTGGCCTAGGACTACCTCCCCATTTAACATTAGGATTTTCTTGGGTCTAGCTTGCTATTACCGCCATTTCGTTGAAGGGTTCTCTTCTGTTGCATCCCCCATGACCCGGTTGACCCAAAATAAAGTTAAGTTCCAGTGGACAGATGCCAGTGAGAAGATTTTTGAGGAGTTGAAGACTCGAATCACTTCATCCCTAGTGGTAGGTTTGCCTGATGGTACTGATGGTTTTGTGATGTATTGTGATGCCTCTAGAGTTGGTTTGGGTTGTGTGTTGATGTAGCAAGGTAAAGTTATAGCTTATGCCTCTAGACAATTGAAACCTCATGAGAAGAATTACCCAACCCATGATCTTGAATTAGAAGCTGTGGTTTTTTCTTTGAAAATCTGGAGACATTATTTGTATAGTGATTATGTTGATGTGTTTACTGATCACAGAATCTTGTAGTATGTGTTTACTGAGTGGGAATTGAATCTTAGGTAGAAGAGATGGCTAGAGTTACTGAAAGACTATGATATGAGTGCGTTGTATCACTCGGGCAAGGCCAATGTTGTGGCAGATGCCCTTAGCAGGTTGTGTATGGGTAGTGTAGCTCATGCAGAGAATGATAAGAAAGAATTAGCTTGTGATGTGCATCGTTTGGCTAGATTGGGTGTTAGGTTGCTTGATTCAGCTGAAGGGAGTATGTTAGTGCGGAGTAGTTCTGAGTCCTCTTTAGTTTCGGAAGTGAAGGAGAAACAAGACTTAGATGCTAGTTTGGTCAGACTGAAGGAGTCAGTCAAAGACCAAAAAGTAGAGGTTTTCTCCCAAGGGGGAGATGGTGTGTTGAGATTTCAGGGTAGATTGTGTGTTCCCGATGTTGATGATCTGAGGCAGAGAATTATGGCTGAAGCGCATGGTGCGCGATATTCTATTCATCCTGGTGCTACCAAGATGTACCGCGATTTGCGGGACATCTATTGGTGGAGTGGCATGAAGAAGGATATAGAAGTGTTTGTGGCAAAGTGTGCAACATGCCAACAGGTTAAGGTAGAGCACCAATGACCTAGTGGTAGGATGTAAGAGTTTAGCAGTCCTACTTGGAAGTGGGAAGAGGTGAATATGTATTTTGTGACTGGTTTACCTCCTTCGCGTCTTCATCATGATTCTATTTGGGTTATTGTAGATAGATTGATTAAGTTAGTGCATTTTTTACCTATGCTTACATCTTATACAGCTTAGGATTATGCAAGATTATATATCCGTGAGTTAGTCAGGTTGCATGGAGTTCCCTTGTCTATCATTTCTAATAGGGGTGCTCAGTTTACTTTACAGTTCTGGAGAGCATTTTAGAAGGGTCTTGGTACCCAAGTTCATTTGAGTTTTGCTTTTCATCCGCAGACTAATGGCCAGGCTGAGAGGACTATTCTGACTTTAGATGATATGTTGCGGGCTTGTACTCTTGATTTCAAAGGTATTTGGGATAAGCATTAACCCTTGATAGAGTTTTCTTATAACAATAGTTACCATACTAGCATCCAGATGGCAATATTTGAGGCTTTGTATGGGAGGAGATGTAGATCACCAATAGGTTGGTTCAAAGTGGCTGAAGCTACTTTGGTTGGACCTGATGCGGTATTTAAAGCTGTGGAGAAGGTGAGGTTGATTAGAGAAAGGTTGAAGACAGCTCAAAGTCATCAAAAGTCTAATGCAGATGTCAGAAGAAGAGACATTGAGTTTGAAGTTGGTGATTTGGTGTATCTGAAGATTTCGCCCATGAAAAGGGTAAAGAGGTTTGGGAAAAAAGGGAAGCTTAGTCCCCAGTATGTTGGTCCTTATAGAGTTTTGAGCTGTGTTGGGAAAGTAGCCTATGAAATTGAGTTACCCATAGAATTATCAGTTGTTCATCCGGTATTCCATGTATCTATGCTTAGGAAGTGTATTGGTGATTCTGTTTGTCACGACCCGAACCGGGGCGTTGGCCGTGATGAGCATCCCGAACCATGAAGGACTGAAACACCCCTATCTATCTAGTAATCATGCACATAATTCATATGATAAAAAAAATGTGGAAGATACACAATATTACGGAAACATGGTCATAAGTCTAATAAAATCAATAATGGGAAATAAAGTCCCACAACATCTATCAACATCTGAAATCCGTCTGCGAAATCTCTACTATATGACTAATAGCAACAGTCTAAAATCTGGGACAAGGACCCCAGTAGACCAAAACATGACTAGAGATAAATAACTGAAAGTAAACAGGCCTTCTAGAATATAGAAGGCTCACCACTGCACAATCCAATCTGTGATCTGAAATATCTACTATGCATCTGGACCCCTAGACTGAGTCTCAAAACCTGGAAGGAGGGGGGTCAGCACAAAAGTACTGGCACGCAAAGCAATCCAAAATAAAGTAATTATATATATATATATATATATATATAATATGTGAGAGCAATTTTCATCAAAACATCATGCATAAAACAGTTTCTGAAAAACACATGGGCACTTTCTGAAAACATGTAACCTGCCTGTAAATTTCAAATTCTGATCTGTGTATTAGTTCTGAGTTAGGTGGTATCCCCTACAAACCTGATATTCCATGGGCGATATGGAATCCGCTATTGACTCAGCGGGGAAGCCTACAACCCAAGTGTGCCGCAAGGGCTGGAGTTCCTGAATCTGATACGCCACACGACACTTAAGTCAGCGTATAATAATATACCCAGGCCAAAAAACCACGGTTTTGGGAAAAGAGTTGTCTGAACTCACGCCTTCTTCGGAGAACCACTTAAGCTCTCTTTATACCCTATTTTAGCCTTTTCTGAACATGCATCATTCTGAAGTTCTAAAACATGCAAATCTGATAAAGTCTGATTTCTATTATCATCTATGTCTGTTATTGCATTTTCTAAGTTTGGTATCGTCATACCAAGACTTGAAAGTCTGATTTTTGAACCATAATGCATTAAGATAAATCTTTCATTTAAAGCAAAGCTTAGACAACCCAAAAACATACAACTGATATAGAAGCTTTCGTGTTCTGAAACTCAAGTCAAAATCATGCAAAAACTTCATCAAACATATGGTGGTCTAGTGCCTTTAACAAATCATGCACTCTTTTATTACATGCATTATGAACATTAAACATTCATGCTAAATTCCCTTTTTAGTGATTTAAAACCACCTTTAAATCATAACAAGAGTTCAACCATTTCATAAAGTGCTTTTCAAGAATTCATTGCAAAAGAATTCATATGCTATAAAAAGTCTGAAAATTCATAATAAGAGGGAATTCACCAAAAGTCATGCTCTCAACAAGAATTCATTCTTAAATTCATGTTTTCATACATACATATTCTCAAATCACTTTGGGGAAGGTCAAATGACCAAAACAATGATGTTAAAACATCTAATACATGAATATATATAGTTTCAAAAACCCCATTCTAAAAATGATTTTCCTAAGCCTATGAGAATTTAGGAAAACCCCGTGTACCTCTATTTCAAAAAATAATGGATGATTCTTGAAGCTTGTGGATTGGGGATTCTGAATCTCTTATTTGTTTTGAAAACACATGGTTGAATCTTGAACTACTTGAGTTTTTATTTTGAAACCCTAGAGAGAGTTCTTAAGCAATTTTGATGAAAGAAGGTGTATTTTGGGATCTTTGAGACTGAATTTCGTGTTTATGGCTAAATAAGGGTGGGAAAAAGACCATTTTTCCCCAAAAATGGAGTGTTTAAGTCACTTTAAACCTTTATCATGCCTATGCTATCTCCTATGTTTACATAGTCTCCGCCTATTCTATCACCTACATTTACATAGGCGTCGCCTATGCTATCGCCTATGTTTTTTCCAGTGGCCATGTGCGATTGGTTAGGCGACGCATACTACTTTGAAAAGCCATAACTTCTTCCTCGGGTGTTGGATTTTAGCAAAATTGGTATCGTTCGAAAGCTAACTCGAAGACCTATCATTTGACACATAGTAAGCTCTCTAATTCGACATATACAAAGAGTTATGGTCGATGGAATCTGACACAAATTACAACATCCACTAAAACTTAATCGATCGAAATAGTTTCAACTCGTCCTTGAGTTGAAGGACCTCTATGGTCTAAATTCAAGCTTGAATGGATTCACATACTACACAAATAATTAACATGCCATATTGGCATAGGATTTATGGCTTTGAGATTATCAACGTATCAGAATCATGGTCTATATTGTAGCCCGAAATGCGGGGCGTTACATTATCTCCCCCTTGGGATCATTCATCCCCAAATGATGGATAGAATGTCGAAGTCTTAAGGGTATGGGGTAACGCGGACATGATATGTTCCCTATGAAAGAATACACTGGTCGGAAACATGATTATAAGATTGGAACTACTGATGTTTTAAATGCTTATGCCGGACATGCATATCCGAGGCATGGAATACACAACTGAAGCTACTCATAGGCTGAATTCTCATAATGAATCATGCATATCGGATGCATAGATCTGTGACCGAGTTGTTCTCATGAATGCAGGACTGAATAAAGTGATAAGCTGAACTTTTATATTGAACATGCATTTCTAATGCATGGATATCTGGCTGAACTAAATCTGACTGAACTAATGTATGACGTATGACTGAATGTGCAATGATAACTGGTGCAAAGCTTGTAATAAGAATCTATGCTTACAACTGAATGGGGTATCTCCCCCTTGGGACCCTATGTCCCTCTATGAATGCTCAATTCACTAAGATACTCGGAAAACTGAGGCGATTCACAGGGCACCTACGAATTGAATCATAACTAAACATCTAGAATCTGAATTTAATGCATGATTCATGAACTGGGCTATAGTCGTAACTACTGGTATACTCTATCTTAGAATAGTATCATGTCTGAGATCTTGGATAGCATGAATATATAAAAAGACGAGAAAACAAGTCATGCGAATCTCACTGCTAAACTGACTTACTGGCTATACAGACTGAATTAGGTTGGACCCTCATACTTAACTAGAGCATCTCATCAACGCTCTCTCTAAGGGAGTTCTAATAAGAATAGGGAGCCACAAATCTTGGGTATGGATTACACAAGACATCTAACTGAGGAAATCACAACATTGACACCACTCTGCAGTGTGAAATATAGACATATAACTCGTAAATTGGGATAGAATTACCAGGCCTTTGGCATTACAACTTCTTACTTTCAAGCTTAGCACACTTCTCGAATATCACTTAACTATACTATTCTCCTTAAATATCATATTCATTCAACTCAGCTTAAAATTCTCATATGATCATTGACAAATCTTTCTACTAATGTCGAAAATAACTTAATCCCTTCGCCGTGATCAAGCCTAACTCTAAGTCACAAAAATATAACATGCCAGACCCCGCTATTATTCTAAACCATATGATGAAATCTTCTACATCTCCTTTAAAGATCACATCCTAAGTATAACATGCCTTATCACTTCAATGACTACTCTGAACTCTTAACATGAAGTCGCTAATGCATATTTCGAGCTTCCACTACAATCTCAAAACGTCATTCAAGCCTAATTTATAACCACATGTTAACTTCAAGGAAATCACCCATAAATACATACTTTACATAGTTTCTAAACTATTATCAATATAACTTCCACACGCTATCCTAAAAACATACACACACAAACTTTTCCACTAACTATCACATGTATCAAAGACTTGGCCCTAAATCTTACTTCATACTTATGGCCTTATCTAAACAAGCATACTATGATCTTCCATCAACAAGAACGTTTACATCATCAGCACTATCATTGCATAGGGAGGGTCACTAAAAGTTCAAAACATAAGACCCTGAAGCATGAAAATATTTTTATACGGGACTGAATACACTATAAAGAGTGAGTACATGCGTCATGAGTTGCATGACCACAACTAGAGTTCATAACATAAGGAATGTGATTCCGACTACTTGAATGATCTAGAACTCATTATCTTGGAACTGGAAGAGTATGTGACTCTCTATCATATACAGGAATCATGAACTATGATCACAAATTGAATCGTAAGGCATGAGTAAGCATTCGGATAACTGAAAAAAAATACTGAGGTAGGAATGGGTTGAGATTCACCCTCACTTTCTGATGTTCTAAATCATACTGCATCACTACTAGAATCTGAGAGCCTTACTTGGTCATTCGTTCTATTATCCCCCCTCAGCTTCACGTCACCATCTAGAGTTTGGGAGATCCTTTGCCAGATTCTAACTGAATTACACTTACTGCACTCTAGGGTCTGAAAAAAAATGACAATGCATGTATATCATAGAACTTAACCCAAATGACTACGTTCTGGGATACATTTGTTTGCACACTTATTTCTATCGGTTCAACCTTCAAAACTCAAACTTAGATTCTAACACTTAACATAGATATCACCAAGCCTTTAATGAACCAAACCACTTTCGACATAGCGTACTAAAATTGCGACTCCCAAATTATGCCTTATTACTATGAGAATCAAGATCATATAAAAGGCTCAACACTATCAATCAAAACTCTTTAACCTAACTATTTAGAACCCATATAACATCTACTAGTCTTTCTTCATCTAGAAACTCAACGGTACTACTAGCCACGTGCAATATGTAATAACCTAAGAAAGAATACCGCAACCTCATGTCACCTTAGGCATACTTCTACATCACACATACAATATCATACATCACTACGAATCAAATAAACTTAATCTATTGCATGCACCGTTCAAGCCTATTAGATCACTTCTATACAACTAGTATTCATTAACCAAGAAATCTTCCCATCCACCTTCATGGACATCAACTATTCAAACTTAATATCTAGTGCTATGCATGATTTACAACCCAACCTTACACAAAATTTTCACTTGGAAACTATAAATAAACATCACAAAACACTAGTGCATCGATCATGACCTTACAGTCTTCCTTATCATAACTCATTAGCACATACTATTTCAACACATCAAGCCTACTAATTTAATTCCACAAAACATGCATTATCGATCTCATGCCACTATTTTTTTTTACCACCACATCCTTCACTTAAATTCAAACCTATAGTTTAGCATCAATCATCTACCACCAATGACGAGTGCAAAATAATATGCTAGTCCATAAAATTCACACGTTCTATTCAAATACCTTAAAATCCACTACCTACCTTCTCACAAGTTGTACTAGTTTAAAACTACCAACGAAAAGAATGTCAAGGGGTAAAGTCATATAATAGACATGATCAACCTTAATATGATATTATAACCCCATACAATCTTCTCTACTTATGCGGATTTCTCACATCATACTTACTTACTTAAGCATACATTTAGACTGCTTTCAAATTCCTCAAACAACCATGAGTCTATAATCATAACTTACTTGCTAATATAGGCATTTTCACATTCAAGCAACCAACAAATCACCCTGACTAACAACTCCTTCTCTACCTTCTACTAATAATACTCTTTACCGGCTCGATCTCATTCAACTAGATTCAGCTATAAATACATTAAACCTACACAAGAACAACAAGTTGGACAAAAAATTGCTAGTGAATCAAAATAGGCCTCACACGGCTTCACTAGACTTTGATTTTGTATTTTGAACAAGAAAATGGGATGAATGACAAGTCAACTATGCTAGTGAATCGAAAGAGCCCCACACGGCTTCACTAGACTTTATGTTTCAACAACACTTTGATGACAATATTTCATGAGATAAAGATTTAGTACGCAATATTCAATGAACTAAGAATACACATCTTACTCTGTAGAAATAAAATCGAAGTTAAACACTTCCTCCATGGACTACCATACTGTCCACACATGCTACTAGCTACCAAATCAGTTTATCACTATAAAGGGGTAAATCATCCTCACTCTAACTTCTAAATTTGTGACTTCACATCACCAACTTCTTGGTTAAATTTCATTACCAATAGGTCATGACAACAACACTTTAACACACACTACTATTCGGGTGGAAATACAGTTCCAACATTCTGCTACACCTTATTACCTCTGAAGCATGACACTGGCAACATAAGTTCTGAAAAGAACTAAATACACTTAATACTGCAGGCTAAAAAGCATGATTTCATCAAAATCAAGGTTCACACTAGAACTAACACACTCTAAAGAACTAACGGACTCTTCTCAAGTCCTTGCAAAAATCTTATATGATTCTATCAGAAAGAACCATACTATTTAGACTCTAAACTTCTATACTTGAATCATCCCAATGATAAGACATGTCTGAGAATGTCCGAGTAAGAAGAGAATTGGGATGACTGTTACTTTCATATGGGCGACACCATAGCACGAATTTGAGTATGAAAGAGGAATATTCTGACTCTATTGCATGAACAACAACATGGAGAAAGAGAGACATTCCTAAATGCTTAGTAGCCTCCTACTTATAAGTGTGGCACGCTACATACCCATAAACAAGACTCTACCTAAAGCGATTTCATAGACACCCTGAGACCATGAAGTGTGCTTTGATTTCAAGTTTGTCATGACCCAAACCAGGGCCCTGCCCGTGACGAGCATCTCGAACTATGAAGGCTCGAAACACCCCTATCTATCTGGTAATCATGAACATAATTCATACGATAAAAGAAATGCAGAAGATACACAATATTAAGGAAACATAGTCATAAGTCTAATAAAATCAATAATGGAAAATAAAGTCCCACAACATCTATCAACATCTGAAATTCGTCTGTGAAATCTCTACTACATGACTAATAGCAACAGTCTAAAATCTGGGACAAGGCCCCCAGTAGACCAAAACATGACTAGAGATAAATATCTGAAAGTAAACAGGCCTTCTGGAATATAGAAGACTCACCACTGCACAATTTAATCTGCGATCTGAAATATCTACTATTCATTTGGACCCCTAGACTGAGTCTCAAAACCTGAAAGGAAAAGGGGGTCAGCACAAAAGTGCTGGCACGCGAAGCAATCCAAAATAGAGTAATTGAATATATATATATATATATATATATATATATATTCAATTACTCTATT
>NW_025892588.1:39282-45399 GCF_002878395.1 Capsicum annuum
ATACGTGAGAGAAATTTTCATCAAAACATCATGCATAAAATAGTTTCTGAAAAACACATGGGCACTTTCTGAAAACAGTTAACCTGTCTGTAAATTTCAAATTCTGATCTGTGTATTACTTTTGAGTTAGGTGGTATCCTCTACAAACCGATATTCCATGGGCGATATGGAATCCGCTATTGACTCAGCGGGGAAGCCTCCAACCTGAGTGTGCCGCAAGGGTTGGAGTTCCAGATATGCCACACAACACTTAAGTCAGCGTATAATAATATACCCAGGCCGGTAAACCATGGTTTTGAACATTTGAAAATAACCACTTTATAAAATCGAACTAATACGTGGCTGCCATGTCATCGCTGCTATTGTTCACGCAATATTTCCGAGCTCAAAATTTTAGATTCTTATTTTCATCTTATTGTTTCATTAGTTTCATGTCTTGATTCTAGAATTAATTAACAACTAGTAGTCACCTACTTAGTTGTAGATTAATTATTGAATCTTTTTCTTCGTGTCTTCGTTATTTGTGTGCTTTTCTCATTTTTAACTCGTAGTAACTTCTTTGTTTCAAGTTCGTAAGTAAATTTTATTTTTGTGTCTTGAGTCGATCAAAAAAGAATCTATTCTGGTCACCAAGTAGAATTGACATCCTATTGACTATCGGAGTATAAGCAACTTTCAATATTTGCCGCTCCAACTGTGAGAATCACAAAGGTGAGTGAATGCGAGTGTTATTGAGAAGATTTTACTACTAATATTGTTTGTTCATTTTGTAGGTTTAAAAGGTGATATAAGGGGAATATGTATTCGATAGCCGGGGATTATTGTGACTACAACATGGGAGACTATGATTTTTAGTGAGGGGTTTTATGGCTACAAAGTTGAGGGAGATTGCGGAAGCTATGAAAATAGCCATGATCGAAACTTGGGCAGATTTGAAAGTTACTATTTTAAGGGAGAAAATGAGGTGAATAAAGTGCCTAGTGCTTATGGTAACTTTGGAGATGATGTAGGACCTCGTGATGGATCTTATGATGATGTTGGGCATGTGAGGAGTCTTACACTTCTTACTCCGAACCTAGATTTGGTGTTAGGTATAACCCTTTTGTTCGCAAAGCTTATGAGAGCTATGATGAGAGTACACGTGAGGAGTATGAAGATCCATATTCTCCACCTTGTAGTACTTCTTATCAAAGTTGATATAGTGTGAATGGTTATACTAGCTCTAGTGGAGGTTTTCCAACGAGAAGAAGATGGTATGCATCTCCAAAACCAAGGGGTACTCGTATGCCTTACAATGCTGATCCAAGAAGGAGTGTACACTCTGGAAAGGTGACCATGTGTGGGATACCGGGCTGCCTCGTTGTGCTAAATGATAGGTACTATAGAAACTACATCGTTCCGTCCATGGTTGACTACTTGGGGTTGTTTTGTGAGCCTTTACTTGTTCCATACTTCTTGGACGGGTTTACGGTTACCGAGAGGGTCAAGGTTGTCTTCTCCCAATTTGAATACCATGAGGAGGTTCGGTACGATATTCTTCCATTGACATACGATCATGTATGCTTAGATGCCAATTGGTTTGCACAACATAGAGTTCCAAACATGCAAAATTGGCCAAATATTATAAGACACCAATGGGGGAATCGCCTCATGACTTACTTGTTGCTCAAGCCATGAAGAGAAATGCCTACCTACTCCGATCTGAATTATTATGAGAGACAAAAGATTGAGAGGAGTAAGGGAGTGCGGGGTGGTAATCCGAGAGTGGAAAAAGGAGAGGTTGTGTGGAAAAAAGTGAGAGGATTACCACCAAACCATGCTAACATTGGTTGTCCTTCTATTTCTAAGGACATTTGTGTAGGTACCAACATGGCAAGCGAAGAAGAACAATGCCAAAAGGAAGTTGCTGCCCAAACTTTTGGAGGACTTTCACACCATGACAAAGAAGAATCTACTCAAGGACTTCAAGGTAAAATGGCAAACTCAAACACTTTTGTACATGTGAATGATAATTGTATGGCTAGTAGCCCATTGAGTGTGAGTTGTAGCTTGCCTATATGTGAGTGTATTGTTTCTTTGCCACTTGATGATGATGTACATGTTGTGAGTGTGGATACTCTAGTTGATCCTATTGATGACCGAATAGACTCTTCTTGTAAGATCGATTTATGTCTACCTAGTGTTGAAACCATTATGTTGAATAAAAGTACATTATCTTTTGAAATTTGTGTTGATCAACTTATGTGTGAAAATTACCCACCACTTGAGGATGTGTATGATGTAATTAATGAAACTCAAGTATGTGATGATGTTGAAAATGTTGATCAAAGTGAGAATGAACCCAAGAGCTCTTCTTGGGGTAATGTTGTGTTTGAAACATCCTTGAAACTTGATATTGACCATTTAGAGAGTGAGGAACTTGCTTGTTCCAAATCTGTCCGTGAGGTAGATCACACTCTTTTTATGTATAATGTCTTGTTTGAAGATGATTTAAACACTCCTAATGAACCTAGTGGTGAAAATGACTGTATAGCTTGCCTTGGAAGCTATAGCCTATATGCTAACCCACTATGGTGTGACAACATTCCTCCTAAAGAGGGAAATCTCTTCTTGGAAGATGAGAGTACTCTTAAGGGTAAGGAATGTGTAGTTGTGGAAGGTACTTCTTCTTCTACTTTGTGTGATTTCATTGTTGAGGGTACTCATGATGATTATTGGGAAACTAGTAGTGAGAGTACACATGAGAGCACCTTAGTAGAAGTCGATTTGAGTGATACCTTAGTAGAAATCCTTTGTACATCTTTTATTGAGTTTTTAATATTCCTTTCAAAGGATTCTTGGTTATATTGCAAATATGTGCAACTTTTTCATGTTGAGATGATTTGTTATGCTAACCCTAACCCTCAAGCCAGGAGGAGTTTGTATTTGTTTGTCCTCTTTTCGGTTTTGCAAGGTTTGGATTCAAGGTTGAATCCTTTTCAAGAAGGGGAGAATGATACGGGACAAATGGCCATCTTATCTTTTGGTGATATTTTTGGAGGCCAACACATAGAGGCTCAAGACTTGGTCACCTCGAGAATACAAGAACATGCATGGAGGACCCATTTTGAGCATAACTTAAAGCAATCTCGCGTGTGGAAGATTGCTTGGAGCATTTAAGGTTGAGGACTCATGGTTTTGGACCTTAATTAAGGGCATTTTGGACATTACACATGGTGTATTTACACACCATGGCCGCCCCTCTCATTAAGGGAAAAGTGGTCTTTTTATCTTCATTTGTAATATATTATAAATAGGCCCCCTTAGTCTCATTTTTAGGAGATTTGGAATGATGAAGAATTGAAAGACATATTTTCTCTCTTTTGAGAATGTAACACCTTTAGTTGTAGGGCTTGGAAAATTCATCCTTAGCATAAGGCTTGGAAAAGCCAATATTGATCTTTTCTTGGAAACGGTAGATCTTGAGGTGAGTTCATTCCCTTGGTGGTCACCGTAAGAGTGTGGTTTTGATTGTTACATTCATTAGGGGTTAGTGTTGAAATACACTTGGTTCTTAATCTTGTAATAATCTTTGTCTCACTATCTATCTTTATTTTCTTGCAAATTGTGTATGTGTTGTGTAGTGGACTGTTTTGGGGTCTTCGTTGAATCCAAAACTTGTATTATTGTTGTTCATCTTGTTCATCATGATCTTGTTCATCATGTTTTGTTGCTGTTTTGGTGTTAAAATATACTCTTGTATCTTGTATTCTTGTTGTTAGTAGAGAATCCGAGTGTAGTCTCCATCTTGGTCCTCGAATCCTTAAGATTAGTGGATTGATTTGGTGTTTGTTTTGTGCTTCCCTTGGCTTTCCTGTATCAGGCTTCCCATAGACAACCTAGCGTCGGCTACAACATTTGCCTTGCTCGGATGGTAATGCAGACTCATATTATAGTATTTCAAAAGCTCTATCCAACGCCTCTGCCTGAGGTTCAATTCTTTCTGTGAAAAAACATACCGTAAACTCTTATGGTCAGTATAAATATCAACATGCACTCCATAGAGATAGTGCCTCCAGATTCTAAGTGCAAACACCATGGCTGCTAACTCCAAGTCATGAATGGGTAAATTGCGCTCATGCACCTTTAACTGCCTAGATGCATAAGCTATCACCTTACCACGCTGCGTCAATACACATGCAAGTCCCATACGGTATGCATCACAATAAACCACAAAATCATCTACATCCTCGGGAAGGGTCAAAACAAGAGCAGTAGTCAGCTTGTCCTTCAATTTCTCAAAACTGTTTTCACACAAGTCAGACTACACAAACTTCATCTTTTTCTGAGTCAGTTTAGTAAGTGAAGCAGCTATGGAAGAAAAACTCTCTATGAACCTTCTATAATACCCCGCCAAACCCAAGAAGCTCCGAATATCGGTTGGAGTCGTGGGTCTGGGCCATTTTTTCACTGCTTCAACTTTTTGGGGATCCACTCTTATCCCCTCACTGGACACAATATTCCCCAGGAAGGCAATAGCATCTAACCAGAATTCACAGTTAGAAAATTTGGCATATAGATGATGATCCTTAAGGGTCTGAAGGATAATTCAGAGGTGATTGGCGTGATCCTCTGTACTCTTAGAATAGATAAGAATATCATCAATAAATACAATGACAAACAAGTCAAGAAGCTGACAGAACACTCTATTCATAAGATCCATGAAGGTTGCAGGGGCGTTACTCAACCTGAAGGACATGACTAGAAATTCGTAGTGACCATATCGGGTTTGGAAGGCTGTCTTGGGTATGTCTGACTCCCTAACTTTCAACTGATGATAACCTGAACGAAGGTCTATTTTTGAAAAAAACTTGGCAGCCTGAGCTGGTCAAAAAGTCGTCAATCCTAGAAAGAGGATATTTATTTTGAATCGTGACCTTATTCAACTGACGGTAGTCTATGCACATCCGAAGGGACCCATCCTTCTTTCACACGAAGAGCACGGGTGCATCCCATGAGGAAACACTAGGACAAATAAAACCTTTGTCTAGGAGGTCTGCAAGCTGTTCCTTTAACTCCTTTAGTTCCGTGGGAGCCATTCTATATGGCGGAATAGAAATAGGACGAGTGTCTGGCAACACATCAATGCCAAAATCTATCTCCCTATCAGGGTGTATCCCTGGGAGATCTTTGGGAAAGACTTCTGGGAATTCATTCACTACAGGACTGACTGCAGAGGAAGGTTTTCAACTTTTGAATCTTTTACTTAGATTAGATGATACATACCTTTGGAGATAAGCTTTCGGCTCTAAGATAAGAGATAAAGTGACCTCTAGGTTCCACAGAACTCCCTGCCCATACAATTGGTGTCTTATTCAAGAAAGAAAAAGTGACCTTTTGGGTTCTGTAATCAAGGGTGGCATAACACGAATGGAGACAGTCCATCCCAAGATGGCATCAAAGTCCATCATATGCAGTTCTATAAGGTCTGCCATAGTTTCCCTACTATGAACAGACACGACACAATTTCTATATACCTTTCTTGCAACAACAGAATCACCTGTAGAAGTAGAAACAGAGAAGGGTTCTACAATAACTTCGGGCTCAAACCCGAAACCAACAGCCACATAATGGGTCACATAAGATAAAGTAGACCCAGGATCAAGCAATACATAAACATCACGAGAAAAGATTCGTAACATACCGGTGACAACATCTGGTAAAGCTTCCGCCTCCTAGTGGTTAGTCAAAAAATATAACCGGTTGCGACCGCTTCCAGTAGCTAAAGGGGCACCCTTAGGAAAAGGAGTTGTGGAGGCGGCTTGGGACTTAGCCCCCCCTCCCCCCTGCATTTACTCCAGCAGAAGGACAATCTCTCTGAAAGTGACCCACTTTGCCACAAATATAGCAGTTTCTTCCCTCAAACCAGCACTTCCCTAGATGATTCCTTCCGCAAACCTTAGACCGCGGATAAGTACGATGCTGTTGGGCCACACTGCCCTGAGACTGTGTACCTAGAGCTTTGGACCCATGAGGAGTCTGAAAACTCTGAGTTTGTCTGTCTGTCAGTGGTCTGGGTGCTGGGGCGCTAGCTGCTGACTATGCATTATTCTAAAACTTCTTCTTCTTCGACCACTT
>NW_025892588.1:45499-51476 GCF_002878395.1 Capsicum annuum
ACTCTAGCAGATGGACAATCTCTTTGAAGGTGACCCACTTTGCCACATGTATAGCAGTTTCTTCCCTCAAACCAACACTTTTCTAAATGAATGCTTACGCAAACCTCACACCATGGATGAGTACGACGCTATTGGGCCACACTGCCCTGAGACTGTGTACCTAGAGCTTTGGACCCATGAGGAGTCTGAAAACTCTGAGTTTGTCTGTCTGTCAGTGGTCTGGGTGCTGGGGCGCTAGCTGCTGACTATGCATTATTCTAAAACTTCTTCTTCTTCGACCACTTATTACCCCAGTTACCACTCTAGGGCTGACTCTAGTGCTGGTCCGCAGATCTAGCTCTCTTATCCTATCTATCTTTCTCTCTAGATTTAGCAATCTTTTTCTTCTTCTCTTCCACCAGCTGGATATGAATGGTCAGTCGAGAAAATTCCAATTCCTTATTCAACATAGCCCCCTGACACTCATGTACCAGGTTATCAGCAAGGCCAGATGCAAATTTCCTCATCTGGGCTCTCATATTACAAGTCAACTCTGGTGCATATCGGGCTAGTTTATTAAACTTCAAAGTGTACTCCTGGACACTCATACTACCCTGCTTCAGATTCATAAACTCTTCCGCTTTGGTCTCCCTCAACTCTAGAGGAAAGAATCGATCAAGGAAAGCTTTCACAAATTCGCCCCAAACTGTGAGCTTAGCACTTTCACTTTTTTCATCTTCCCAGTCGACATACCACTGATTCGTAACGTCCTTGAGCTGATTGGTTGCTAGATCCATCCCTTCAACCTCATCCACATCCATCACCTTAAAGATCTTTTCCATCGCATCCATGAACACCTGTGGATCTTCCTCCACCTTGGTGCCAGTGAATTTGGGTGGGTTCATCTTCATGAAATGTCCAACTCTAGTAGCCTCAGACGTAATCGATGCAGACCCAACATCTTTCGATCGTCGAGCCTGGTTAGATACCAACTGTGTCAGCATATGAATGGACCGTCTGAATTTTGCATTTGAAATATCTCCCTGAGCAGTTGGGGGACGGTTGGCATTAGTCCACGGAGCCCGAGGTGAACTGGTCAGGACTGGAGGGACTCCCGAAGTAGGGACAAATTCTAGAGTCTGGCCTTATTACGGTTCCGCATCCCATGGGTGGGATGGACCTCTCTGATTGAGCATTCATATCGATGATATGACGTGGAGGCATAACTGTGTTTCTAAAACACAAGTGATCATTGATTAGGGGACAGTTCAGACTCTGAATCACGAACTAAATCACAAAGAAGGGAAATATTTCCTAAATGCCTAGCAGCCGCCTTCTTATAAGTGTGGCACGCTACATACCCATAAATAAGACTCTACCTAACACAATTTTGCAGACACCCTGGGACCATAAACCATGCTTCGATACCAAGTTTGCCATGACCCAAAACAGGGCCTGGCCGTGACGAGCATTTTGAACCATAGAGGCACGAAACACCCCTATCTGTCTGGTAATCATGCACCAAATTCATATGATCAAAGTAATACGGAAAAACACAATAATTCAGAAACATGGTCATAAATATGAAAATAAACAATAACGGGGAGATTAGGTTCCCTCAACATCAATTAACCTTTAAACAACTGTTTGCGAAAAAATCTAACAAATAACTGAGTTAAGTAACCGTATATAAACTGGGACAAGGGCCCCAGTAAACCCCAAAACTAAATATAAGAAAAAAAAGAATGCAGGACATAAGACCTTCCAAAACATAGAAGGCTCACCACTTGTCTTTGCAATTATGTCTGAATGATCTACTGATTCTCTTAACCCCTAGACTGGGCCTCTGAACCTTAGAGGTTGGAGAGGGGAGGGGGTCAGCACAAAAGTACTGGCATGCAGAGATATAAAAAAAACATAATATTCTTACAATGTATAGTTGTGAGGCATTATAAAGCAATTTCGTATCAAATCATTTGAAAACACATGGGTGTAATGCAATGGTTTTCTCAACAACAATGAAATACAACTGATCTAGGTGGAGTACCTTACATAATTTACACCAACTGTCTGACCTCGGTTGTCGCCGAGATTAGAGTATAAGTGAGGGAGAGACACACAAGATCACATAGCATAGTGTCTCGACCCAATGGTAGTGCCCAAGATTACTTAACTCGGGCTCCTACCTATAGTCCTAATTTGGGAATGACATGACGTAAAGTACATAAGATCACTTAGCCTGGTACCAATATTCTATGTCGGCAAACACGTTTTCCAATGATGAGCCCTTACATCTCAAATGCCTTCTTCGGGCATCCATCTTTCTCATGTAAAATCAATGCATTCAAATTTCATCTTATTCAATCACATATCATGTTCTGTAGGGTATCATCATACCCAACTTGCAAGTCCTCAATATCACTTCCACATATGCATAACCATGTAAAAACCAAGGTACTTCATCATTTACAAGTGGTGAACAATAGTTATTTCAAATTCATGCTCTCTTTTGTTGATCACAATATAGTATGGCGTATCAAGACATTATCATGGGAATTTGAAAGTAATTTATCATTCATATTTATCAAACTTCCATGGAAAATCTCAAATCATATATGCATGGTTTCAACCATTGAAGTATATAGGCAAACAATTCCCATGACATAAAGAAAGATGACTTAGAAATCATATTGAAAGCAAGTTATTAGCATTTGATTGAAAACCCCCATTTAAAAGCATGCATGTTCATAAAAACTACACCATGAGATTTTAGAATAACCCCACGTACCTCTATTTCCAAGGATAATAGATTTTTCTTGAAGCTTGCAGATTGGTGATTCCAAATATGTAATTATCTTTGAAAACCTACGGTCAAATGTTGAACTATTTGGGTTTTTATTTTGAAACTCTAAGGAGAATCTTTGAGAACTTTTGATGAATAAATATGTATTTTGGGGTCCTTGGAACTAAATTTCGTGTTTTAGGGCTAAGTAAGGGTGGAAAAGGACCACTTTGTATCCAACACGGAGTGTTTAAGTCACTAGAATTCTTTACATAGGCGCCGCCCATCCCATTTCCTATGTTCACATAGGCGCTGCCTAGGCTATCGCCTATGTTTACATAGGTGCCGCCTAATCTATCTCCTATATTTACATAGGCACCGCCTAGGCTATTACCTATGCTTTCTAGTGGCCATGGGCGATTGGTTAGGTGACGCTTATCACTGTGAAAGGCCATAACTTCTTGCTCGGGTGTCGGATTTTAGCCAAATTGGTATCGTTGGAAAGCTAACTCGAATAACTATAATTTGACACATAGTAGTCTTCCTAATTCGACATATACAGAGAGTTATGGTTGATGGAAGATGACACACTTTACAACGTCCACTAAAACTTAGTCGATAGAAATAGTTTCAATTCGTCCTTGAGTTGAAGGACCTCTATGGTCTAAATTCAAGCTTGAGTGGATTCACATGCGACACAATAATTAACATGCCATATTAGCACAATATTTTATGGCTTCGGGATTAACAATGCATCAAAATCATGGTCTATATTGTAGCCCAAATTGCGGGGCGTTACACCATGTGTTTTCAAATGATTTGATATGAAACTGATTTATAATGGCTCTCACCTATATTTGAAAAAAAATATTATATTTTGTTTTTGATTTCTCTGAGTACCAGTACTTTTGTACTGACCCCCTTCCCTCCCAGGTTTGGGTCCAAATAATCTGTAGATCTCTTTCGACAGATTTGTAGAATCAAGTGGTGAGCTTTCTATATTTCGGAAGTCCTGATGTCTGTCAGTTCATTTATCATTAAGTAGTTTTGGTTCTACTGGGGGACTTGTCCCAGTTTTCAAAAAGTAATTTGTTTTAGTCATGTATTACAGATTTCGCAGACGGCTGTTAAGATGTTGATAGATGTTGTGGGACATTATTTCCCCTTCGTTGATTTCATTTGATTTATGACCATATTTTCCGTAATATTGTGTATCTTTCACATATCTTATTATCATATGAATTATGTGCATGATTACCTGATAGATAGGGGTGTTTCGGGCCTTCATGGTTCGAAATGCTCGTCACGGCCAGGGCCTCAGTTCGGGTCATGACAATATAATAGATGTTGAACCTCCTTCGATTAGTTTGTATGTTTATAACGTACTCATATTTTGAACCCCCTAGTAATATTTGATATTGGTTTCATGGTTTCTTCACTCAAAACTCTTACATCATTGTGTGTCAATTAAAGCCCCAAAATTGAGTGATTGACTCAAATTACTTGAGGGTTTTAACTCCCTAAAGATAATTAGGACATGGGTTGGTCTTGGAAATTCCTTTCCAAGGGTGAAACCAATTGGGGTTTTGGTGTCCATTTGAAACCCATGGAACAATGGTGCTTGTCATGACCCGAACTAGGGCCTGGCCGTGACGGACATCCCGAACCATGAATGCCCGAACGTCCTACTCTATCTGGTAGTCATGCACAACATTCATATAATAAAAGAAAATGCAGAATTACAATCTAATACGGAAAAATGGTCTTACTCTGGATTAAGTTTAACAATAAGGAATGAAATCCGAAAATCATTAACAACATCTGGAACAGTCTGTGAAATCTCTACTATGTGAAAATCTAACCAAAACTGTAATAGATGACATAATCTGAAGGGAGAGGCTTTCTGGAATAGAGAAGGCTCACCATTGTACAATTTGGTCTTCTATATGAATTATCTACTTCTTATTGGACCCCTAGACTGAGCCTCAGAACATGAGAGGTAGGGGAGGGGGATCACTATAGATGTACTGGTACGCAGAGTAAATCCAAAATAGTAATTTGTATTCAACATATATGAGAGCAATTTAAAACAGTTCATAAATATATCATAGAGTAAGAAATCTCATGGGCATTTTCGAAAGACTCTGAAAAATCATCTGAACTCTATGACACTCTTTGTTTTACTTCTGCACTAGGTGGTATACCCTACAACTCTAAAATTCCATGGGCTATATGAAATGTGCCATTAACTCGGTAGCCAAGCCCCCAACCCAAGTGTGCCGCAAGGGTCGGAGTCTCTGAATCTACTATGCCACACGGCCGTCGCCAGCGTACAATAATAATCTACCCATATCGGCAAATACGGTTTCAGGCTAATAACAAGTGACTGCAGAACAACCGCGACAAATATTAGGAGAAAAGAATACAATAAACACAGAATACGAATAATGAATGAATCATGCATGTAAAGAACAAATAGCTTATAGTAACCATGAAAGAAGTTTTATGAAGACAAAGAAAAATGTCATACCTCTGAGCTGCTGAAATGGTATATGTGATCAAGTTTGCAAGTAATAATAAAGATCGAAAGAGTTGACTTAATAGAATGAGACATGAAAAATTCAATAATATAGGATTCAAGTAGTTAAATTTATTTATGGTTATATGTCACCTTCACATTAGCTGGGATTGAAAGAGATTTGAGATTAATGTCAATGAAATCATCGGTCAGATTGTGTATTATCTCAATATATATCATTATCAACACTTGAATAAAACCTTAAATGAAACTAGTGGCAGCTTTTATAAAATAGATGGTTAACCGGTATCTTTTATTAAATGTTTGATGACTAGATATATGTATGATGTCATCGAACTTAATTTTCATACATACATTTAAGAAATAAAAATACAGATAAAAAACAAAGAGTAGGATATTGACCTTATCCAACTTCAAAAATAAGCCCAGTGAAAGTGGGGTCTACGGAGGGTAAAGCGTATGCAAACCTTACCTCGTGGAGGTAGAGAGGTTGTTTGCGAAAGACCGTCGGCTCAAGTATCGCATATCAGAGCAGCAAGGAAAAGAACATACAGAATTAAAGAAGACATAGCAAATAATAGAAAAAACACTATATAGCATTCAGTAAAAATGAACAGTATCAGTAATGAACTAGTGCGATAACCGAGGCACAAGAAGATATTGACCTTATCCCCTTA
>NW_025892588.1:51576-121065 GCF_002878395.1 Capsicum annuum
ACATATTATAATATTAAGAAAAATGACAGCTCTGCGTCGAACTTCAGCCCCTTCGAGTTGGCCGTCGACCTCATTCATTCTCTAGATAGAGTCTATATAATGACCGAGACGGGGAACCCCCTCGGAGCCATATCGAAAGCAAGTCTTCCCTCTCCCCGTTCTACCGTCCAAACAGGTCAGCTGTTCTAAGTTCCGGGAATCACATCACTCCCTTTTGACTTTGTTTGAAGAATGGAAAAGTCCAATCAGCAGGAATATGTTTAGTCAATGTCAATATAGCTTGTGGTCCGACCCTTTCCCGGACTGCGCGCATAGCAGGAGCTTTACTGTACCGGGCTACCCTTTTTAATGAAAACATAGCTTTTACTCATGTACTGTAAGATATTTCTTTAACAAATCGATAGCAAAGAGTATATACTTATAATGGACCATAAGTTCTCTTTAAGTGGACACATGCAGTAATAATAGTTGAAAAGAGACTTAAACTTGAAACTTCAGGTAGAATAAAATCTCCAAACAGTGCAAAAGCATTGCAACAAATATTTTGAGAAATGAATACAAGAAACACAAATGTGAATAACAATACTTATGGAGCTATTTGATGCTTATTGCGCACCCAGTAGAATGATTATTTTTCTTTGCGTACACCGCATCCTCCCCGGACCCCACTTATGGAATCGCACTGGTATGTTGTATGGCTGCTGTAATAGCTCGTGACGACCTATTAAATGAATTGTGTTGCTTTAGTAAGGGGGGAAGAGCTTCTTTTAAAACATCGGAGGGAAACATAAACATCTCAAATTTGTCCAGTTTGAGATAACTTAATTGCATTAGTCCCCAAATATAAGGGATATTCTTGTTAATTTCTCTTATATTTTAACCAAATTTTTGTGAAAGAATATGGGGCAAAGATAAATAACTTTTGTGAACGACTTGACTTGTGGAAATAATATTATACAATACACTTGGACAATTCTATTAAAATTCTAATGTTAAAATAATAAATATATACTTACATGGATTGGAGATACGAACATCCACGGGGTTGTTTCCGAGGTCTTCTTGTTCTTGTTTAATTCGTGCAGCTGATTCCCCAAATTTGGGAAGACACCCTGTTAACTCAATCAGTTGAAGTGAGTTGATTTCTGCGAACTCAATTGGTATCTCTTTCAAACAACCGCAATGTCTAAGCATGAGGCTCTCAAGGACAGGAAAATTGTCATATGTGGCTTCCAGGACTCGAGATTAGTAAATACAATTAGCAAAAGCTTCAATCGAGTAAATCCCTTAACATTGGGATACCATTCTTCTCCATGACATGCATCAGCCATCAGCTTCAGCACCTCAAGGTTAGGCAATTCAGCTATGATGTCCAAGTACGACCAACTTAGAAAAGTTCTTTTCAACTTCAACTTCTTGAGCGTTGCTAGAAAAACTTTTGCACTTTCTGGAAAAAGCCTACTATGCAAATATAGTAAACTTAATGTTTCAAGTTGATGAAGATTGTTGAAAAGTCCAGCGTCCCAAAAACATCCATAGTCATTCTCATCTTGTACGATTCCAAATCTTTTGACATTTTGAATCCCCAAAATAACCTCCTTCGTGTAACAACGTGCAGACAAGTAAGCAATAGTTTGTAAGTTTGAAAAATCCAAGTGCCTTCCTTTGTCAACCGATCCACTTGGGCAATCTGGCAAATAAAATCTGGCAGTTTGAGATGCCTTAATTGCATTAGTCCCCAAATGCCGTTGAACAATGAATGTCTACAGATTCCATAACCTGAAAATTTCTGGAGGTATGCAAAAATTCTCAGGCAGAGCAGTGATAGGTACCTCAACCAGATGAGGCTTAGTATCTGTACAGGGAAAGTATCAGTCTCTCTGTGTCTCAACTCCAAGACTTTGAGAAATTTGAAATGAATAAGCTCTGATTTGAGAACACTTGAAAAAAATGAAAGATGAAAAGAGAAAATAGAACGGGTTTGTTTCAAAAGATCGTTGTTGTCATGATCTCTCAACTGACGATGTACAGGGGTAAGAATAGCCCTATAAAGACCATAGGGAAAATAATCAATTTCATCACCAGTCACGCGTTTAAAGGGCTGCATTTTTTGCATACGGAGATATCGACGTGAATCTGAGTAATCTAAGCACAATGTCGTTCATGATAAAAATGTTCTCCCTTTGAATTTCTTTCACACACAGGTCATATATTAGATCATGAACCTTACATGATCTAATTTTTGTTCCATCTCGACTTTTCTTGCTGACGAGGACTAGACATCTATCAACAAGCTATTGCAAGCATTTCTGAGCCTCTCCTTCCAAATCATTTTCCAACTTTAGGAACCCCTCAGCCATCCATGATCTCATCAAATTCTTCACTGAAATATCACTGTCTTCTGGAAAAATTCCGAAATGCAGAAGACATGTCTTTAGATCGCTTGTCAAGTGATAGTAACTCAACCCAATCACACGTGAACATCGTTCATCAGGATCATTTGTGACGAATGATTTGACATCTTTCGCAACACTTTCCCAATCTTCTATTGCCCTTTTAGATTTGAGAAGTCCAGCAACCACAACAATAGTTAGTGGTAACCAGTGATATTCATCTGCGATTTGCTTCCCAATAGTCTCCAAATCAGATGGTAACTCTTCACTTGAAAATGCTACACTTTTGAAAAGGTTCCAACTCTCATCTTGATCCATGAACCTCATCGACAAAGAATTCTTTGTACCAGCATAGCGCGCTACTTCAGTGTTACGGGTCGTCAACAATATTCTACTCCCCTTGTTTTCACGTGGAAAACATAGTCTCATGGCATCCCATGCTTCACTTTTCCACATGTCATCCAATACAATTAAATATCTCTTACCCTTTAAACTCTTTTGTAGCATGTCTGGCAGCTTTGCCTCACTTTCCATGAAAACTTTGTCAACCTTTGTTGAACGGAAAAGGCTCAACAAGATTTCCTTTACATTTTGTTGTTGAGAAACAGTAGCCCAAGCACAAACATCGAAATTAGAACGGATGCACGCATCGTTGTAAACTTCGTTCGCTAAGGTTGTTTTACCTATGCCACCCTTCCCGACAATTGGGATGACTTTTGGTTCACCAGAGTAGCTTCTTGTAAGATCTTCTACCAACCGTTTCCTTTGATCATCACATCCAACCATACTGTTCTCAACATTTGTGTATTCCTTTGATGTTTTGTTGAACCATTGAAAAATATTGAACCACTGAAAAATCGTGAAGCACTGAAAAATCTTGAACCATTGAAAATTCATCGCGTTCCCTTTATCTTGAATCTTTGTTGACTCTTTCCAGATACTATCAATATCCTTCGCTGCTTGTTGCAGTCCATCAGAAAGCCTCTCATGTGCCTTTACTCTCAGATTTTCATCATTTGCCAATACAACTTCAGTTACGCCTAGTTGAATTGTTTGTTCAACAGTATTTGCAACTTCTTTTACCTGTACTTCCAAATCTGTCAGTTCCCCAGAAATATTGTTTTTCTCAAAGTTCTTGACAACTACTTTGAGGGAACTAATCTTTTCATGAACAGCAGCAAAGTCTTCACTGTGATTGCAGGTTAGAGATTGCATTGGCGATTTGGATGTCAAGAGCGATTGTACTGTTCTCATAAGAGAAGCCACATTTGCATGAGCCATATCTACTGTATTCTCGTTTTTGTCCTTTGTGACTATGACCTGAAACCTTCAGAGTTTCAAGAGGTCAATGGTATTATCGATAACGCGATACGCAGATTGGCAAAAAAGGCACGCATAAACTAAACAAGATCAGGCGATTTATTAGTCTGTTTCATGTTCAGGTCAGTTATGTTACAACAGATGATTGTGCACTTTGATAGTATAATCTATTAATCTCTAACTCTTTGGATTTGGTAAAAGATTAAGGAAATAATAATATTTAACAGCGCCTAGGACATATAATTACTGGTTACTAATAGATCACATGATTCAAAGAGAATGACTTCTTTACTTTTTTGGTAATATTTTTATTTCAACTTTCCACGTGACATATTGAAGATCATAAGATTAAAGAACATTTTGGTATATTTGACACAACTTTAATTCAAGACCACATGATTCAAAAGTCTTCTTTATTTTTCCTTAAACTTCGTGCTAAGTCAAAATAGGTCATTCTTTTTGAAACAGATGACTTATTTTTTTTTCTTCGGGATGATCAGCATTATGCTTAACAAAAAATTACAGGGTGGCTGTACAAATGCTAAGTTGTTGATATCCAATTGGTCACTCAACTAACAGTTGAGTAATTAAGGAAAACTAACCTTTTAATGATGGTTTGGGAATACAGGAAGAAAGTTGGGAAGAAGCAACTGATTACTGCAACAAGATACTATGAGAAAATAACATAAAAAACACAAATATGAGTATATGCAAAAAAGGTGCAAAATACAAAGTTATTGTTGAGTATTGTAATACACGTTAATCAAGAATATTGAGTCAATGTATAGCTTGTTAGTTACTTTCCAGAAATCAGTTATAGTCCATTAGATAGTTATAACTAACTAGTACCATAGTTAGTTATGAGCTACTCTAGTATGTGGTCTATAAATACCTATCTCATGTACCATTTATGATTCATTCAACTCAATTCAGTAATCAAGAAATCTGCACATTCCCTATTCCATATCTCTGCTTCATTTCTCTGTTTCTTTCTTCTCCTCTTTCTCTCTTGATCTTAAAGAACCAGTTGTACCTAGTTTAATTACATGGTATCAAAGACAGGTTGGCTAGATTACTCTTCTGTAACTGTGAATAAGATTCACCTGTAGATCTCAGTAGTAAGCTGGAGCTGATTCTTGAGATCAAGATTTCGAGTTTGGGGCATAAACTGCAAAAATGGTGAATGAAATTGGTACTGAACCTGAAGGATCTTCAAGAACATCAACAACTGCATTGGATTATAATCACCCTCTCTTCCTCAGTCCTTCAGATGTAAGTGGAATTCAGATCATTTCCTTCCAATTAACAGATGTTGAGAACTTTTCTATCTGGTTTAGATCTATGCGTATTGCCCTGTTAGGAAGGAATAAGTTAGGTATTGTTGATGGCACTTGCTCTAAAGATAAATTTTCAATTGATCTGGGAAGCCACTGGGAGAGGGTAAATGCAATTGTCCTCTCTTGGATTATGAATTCTGTCTCTAAAGAACTTCTAGGAGGAATCATGTATGCATCAGTTGCTAATGTTGTCTGGGTAGAGTTGTATGAAAGATTTAAAAAAATAGATGGTGCAAGAACTTTAAATTTACACAAAGAAATTGCAACCCTTTCTCAAGGGAATGCATCTGTGTCTTCTTATTCCTCAAAATTGAAAGACTTGTGGGAAGAATTTGAGGTACTAGCGCCTGCACCAAGATGTGATTGCGACAAGTCCAAAGAGTATGTGCCTCATCTGCAAAAACTGAAACTATTTTAGTTTCTAATGGGATTAAATTAATAGTACACACAGGCAAGAAGTCAAATTTTTCTCATGACCCCTCTTCCTTCTGTAAATCAGGCATATGCCATGGTCATAAGTGATGAAAGTCATAAAGCTACAGCAGTTCATGCTGGAATCTTGGGAACTAGTCCTGTTGTTATGTCTGGGAATAATTATGAGTTGGCAATGTACACAAGACATGGAAATGGTGGGAGTAATCCTCAGAAGTTTAAGAAGAATTACAACCTTCAATGTGATTTCTGCAAATTGAAAGGACATACTAGAGAGACTTGCTGGAAACTTGTTGGTTATACAAATTATCACAATTTCAAGAAGAAGTCTCGGATGGAAGGTAGCAATGAAGCTTATAATGTGTCTCTTGGTACACAACTCAGTCATCATGGTCTAGGATGATGTAATCAACATGCAGGGCAAGGTTTTCAGTCTCATGATACAGAAATTCAAGTTGGTTCTGATGTGCAGATGAATCAAATAAGTCAAATGGGAAGTCTACCATTCACTAAAGAGCAATATGAGAAAATCTTAAGAATGATTAATAGAAACAATACTGGCTCACCTGCAGGAGAATCAACAAATGCTGCTACCACCTCTAATGCAGGTATTAGTGCTTTCTGTGCATCTGTTAAGTCCAGAGAATGGATTATAGATATGGGGGCTACTAATCACATGGTAGCTAATTTAGATTTACTCTTTAGACACTCTACAACAAAGTTAGACACACTAAGAGAGGTGTATTTGCCAAATGGTGGTACTACTAAAGTAACACATGTGGGAAGTAGTTGCTTATCAAAAGATAATGTGGTAACTAATGTATACTACATACTAGAATTTCAATACAATTTGTTATCAGTATCACAAGTGACCAAATAATGGCAATGTTCAGTAAATTTTTTCCCTGATTTCTGTGTCTTCCAGGATCTTTACACTGAGGGGGAGTGGTAAGCCTGCTGGAGGACTATATCTACTGGTTGGACAGCAAGACAATGAGATTTCACAGCATGCAGCTAATAAAGTGACAAATGGTGGTACATTGACGATAAGTACTGATGATATAGACCTTTGGCACAGAAGATTAGGTCATGTGTCCACTCATGCTCTAAAGAAAATAGTTACTTCTGATATTCAAAGTATAGAAGATAGAATAAGGAAATGTACTGTGTGTCTTTGTGCAAAACAAACTAGATCTTCTTTTCTCTCAGCAATATTCGAAGTATATGTTGTTTTGATCTTGTACACATGGATGTGTGGGGACCTTATAAGATGGCAACTATGAATGGAAATAAATATATTTTGACAGTTGTGGATGATTTCTCAAGATTTACATTGGTCTTTCTACTTAAATTCAAGACTGATGTGTACATTCAGATTAAACAGTTTCTTACATAGGTTAAAACACAGTTTGGTAAGGTTGTTAAAGTAGTAAGAAGTGATAATGGAACTGAGTTTGTAAACTCAGTATGCAATAACTTGTTCAGTACAAATGGCATCATACATCAGACAACTTGTGCTTATACACCTCAGCAAAATGGTGTTGCTGAGAGAAAGCACAGTGTCACGACCCGAACCAGGGCCTGGCCGTGACGAGCATTTCAAACCATAGAGGCCCGCAACACCCCTATCTATCTGATAATCATGTACCTAATTCATATGGTCAAAGTAATGCGGAACAAACACAATAATTCGGAAACATGGTCATAAATATGAAAAGTAACAATAATGGGGAGATAAGGTTCCCCCAACATCAATCAACCTCTAAACAATTGTCTGCGAAAATCTCTAACAAATGACGGAGTCAACTAACCGTATATAAACTGGGACAAGGCCCCCAGTAGACCCCAAAACTTAATATAAGATAAAAGGAATGCAGGACATAAGACCTTTCGAAACATAGAAGGCTCACCACTTTTCTCTGCAAATTTTTATGAATGATCTACTGATTCTCTTGACCCCTAGACTGGGCCTCTGAACCTGAGAGGTTGGAGAGGGGAGGGGGTCAGCACAAAAGTACTTGAACGCAGAGATATCAAAACAAAACATAATATTTTTACAAAATATAGTTGAGAGTCATTATAAAGCAATTTCGTATCAAATCATTTGAAAACACATGGGTGTAATGCAATAGTTTTCTCAACAACAATGAAATGCAACTGAGCTAGGTGGAATACCCTAAATAATTTACACCAACTGTCCAACCTCGGTTGCTGCTGAGATTAGAGTATGAGTGAGGGAGAGAGACACAAGACCACGAAGCATGGTGTCTCGATCCAATGGTAGTGCCCAAGATCACTTAGCCCAGGCTCCTACCTATAATCCCAATTTGGGAATGACATAAAGTCAAGTACTCAAGATCACTTAGCCTGGTACCAAATTTCCATGTCGGTAAACATATTTTTTCCAGCGATGAGCCCTTACACTCAAACGCCTTCTTGGGGCATCCACCTACCTCATGTAAAATTAATGCATTCAAATTTCATCTAATTCAATCACATATCATATTTTGTAGGGTATCGTCATACCCGAATTGCAAGTCCTCAATATCACTTCCACATATGCATAATCATGTAAAAACCAAGGTGCTTCATCATTTACAAGTGGTGAACAATATTTATTTCAAATTCATGCTCTCTTTTGTAGATCACAATATGATATGGGGTATCAAGACATTATCATGGGAATTTGAAAGCAATTTATCATTCATATTTATCAAAATTCCATGGAAAATCTCAAATCACATATGCATGGTTTCAACCATTAAAGTATATAGGCAAATAATTCCCATGACATAAAGAAAAATGACGAAATCATATTGAAAGCAAGTTATTAGCATTTGATTGAAAATCCCCATTTAAAAGCATGCATGTTCATAAAAACTACACCCATGAGATTTTAGGATAACCCCACGTACCTCTATTTCCAAGGATAATAGATGTCTCTTGAAGCTTACGGATTGGTGATTCCAAATATGTAATTATCTTTGAAAACCTATGGTCGAATCTTGAACTATTTGGATTTTTATTTTGAAACCCTAAGGAGAATATTTGAGTACTTTTGATGAATGAAGGTGTATTTTGGGGTCCTTGGAACTGAATTTTGTGTTTTAGGGCTAAGTAAGGGTGGAAAAGGACCACTTTGTCCCCAAAACGAAGTGTTTAAGTCACTTGAATTCTTTACAAAGGCGCCGCCCATCCCATTTCCTATGTTTACATAGGTGCTGCCTAGTCTATCGCCTATGTTTAGCGTCGCCTAGGCTATCGCCTATGCTTTCCAGTGGCCATGGCGATTGTTTAGGCGACGCATATCACTTTGAAAGGTCATAACTTCTTGCTCAGGTGTCGGATTTTAGCAAAATTGGAATCGTTGGAAAGCTGGCTCCAATACCTATCATTTGACACATAGTAGGCTTCCTAATTAGACATATAGAGAGAGTTATGGTTGATGGAAGCTGACACACTTTACAATGTCCACTAAAACTTAGTCGATCGAAATAGTTTCAACTCGTCCATGAGTTGAAGGACCTCTATAGTCTAAATTCAAGATTGAATGGATTCATATGCTACACAAATAATTAACATGCCGTATTGGCATAGGATTTTATGTCTTTGGGATTATCAATGCATCAATATCATGGTTTGTATTGTAGCCCAAAATACGGGGCATTACACACAGGCACATCCTAGAAGTCACAAGAGCAGTCAGGTTTCAGGGTGCTATTCCCATACATCTTTGGGGTTATTGTGTGTTAGCTGCAGTGCACATTATTAACAGGTTACCTAGTTCATCTATTGATTATCAAGTTCCTTATGAGAGGTTATATGGTAATAAACCTAACTACGATCACTTGAGAGTGCTGGGATGTCTATGCTATGCTAAAGTGCTTAATGAGCATGACAAGCTAATGCCTATAGCTAGAACCAATGTGTTGATAGGGTACTCTAACACATAAAAAGGATATGTTCTCTACGACATAGCTATCAAATCTGTGTCTGTGTGTAGAGATGTTTCATTTATGGAAGATATATTCCCATTTAAAGTGAAAAAAAGATAAAAATAAGTCACCTATTCATATATTTCCATTGGAAGATCAACGTCTAGTAGTAGGTGATGTTGTGACACCTATGCAGATTCCAATAACTACGATATCTAAAGGAATTCCTGACTCAACTAATCAGCAAGAACAGCAACAACAGGTTGTTCCTGCTACTACACACTATAACTAAGGTGTATCAAAGAAGATCAACTAGAAGTCAAAGGGTTCCTAACTCACCTAAAAAACAAGTGCAACAAGAGATCTCTATAGGTGAGAGGACAGAAACTCAGGCACCTTCATGTTAGGATCAGAGGAAATCAACCAGAGGAAAAAAACCACCTGTGTGGATGACGGATTTTATCACTACTGGCAAGACCAAGAAGTTACCTTATGATCTAGCAAACTATTTTACTTATGACAAATTGTCTTCTCCGTACAAAGCCTATGTAGAAAATTTATCTTCTATTGCTGAACCTACAGGTTACTATGAAGCATGCAAGAATTCAAGATGGGTAGAGGCTATGAAAGAGGAGATAGCATCTCTTACTTGTAATCACACCTGGGATATAGTGTCCTTACCTAAGGGTAAGAAACCTATAGGTTGTAGGTGGATATACAGAGTTAAATATAAAGCCAATGGTGAAGTATAAAGGTTCAAGGCTAGACTTGTAGCAAAAGGATATGGTCAAAGAGAAGGCATTGATTACAAAGAAACCTTTTCTCCAGTTGTAAAAATGAAGACTGTCAGAACAATATTGGCTACTGCAGCAAGACGGAAATGGTTTGTTCAATAGATGGATGTGTATAATGCTTTCTTAAATGGTGATCTAACTGATGAGGTGTACATGGAACTACCCTAGGGATTTGCTAGTCCGGGAGAGAATGCAGTGTGCAGACTAGTCAAATCCCTATATGGACTAAAGCAACCTCCTAGACAGTGGAACAACAAGCTATCAAAAGCTCCTCTTAAGCATGGTTTCAGTCAAAGTAAATATGATCCATCACTGTATATTAAGAAAACTATTGAACGAATTACTCTTGTGTTGGTATATATTGATGACATGTTAATTACTGGTGATATTCTTAAGCTGATAGAAGAAACAAAGGTAAACTTGCAACAAAGTTTCAAGATGAAAGATCTGGGAGAGTTAAGGTTCTTCCTTGGAATCGAATTTGCAAGGTCTGATAAGGGAATACTAATGCATCAGAGGAAGTATGCATTAGAATTGTTATCAGAATTAGGACTAACAGCTGCTAAACCTATCTCTACACCTATGGACTACAACATTAAACTAACCTCTAGGCAGTTTGATGATCATGTAAAATAGATTCAGCCAGATGAAGATCCTTCAGCTGATAGAGTAACCTATCAGAAATTGATTGGAAAACTACTCTACTTGACAATGACTAGACCTGATATAGCATTCTGTTTTCAAACTTTAAGTTAGTTTTTACAAGCTCCCAATAAATCTCGTATGGATGCAACATTAAGAGTAGTGAGGTATGTCAAGAATCAACCAGGTCAAGGCGTGTTATTGTCTAGTGATCCAAGTGAAGAAGTCAGTGCCTTTTGTGATGCTGATTGGGCATCTTGTCCTTGTAATACCCCATAAAATTCTAAGCCTAACTCAGCTCCTTGAGGCTTAGTAAGAAAATCCAATACTTAGAAGAATTTTTGCTAATTGTTGAAAACACTTAGTTTCATTTTATACCTCCAAACTTTGGGGATTTATTTGACGACCTTCCTGACCTCTGTTTTTGGATTTTCAAGTTGCGTTGCGATGGGGAAAGGTCGTAGTATACCCTGGGTGAGTTTTGGAATTTTTGGAGTAGCATAAGGGCACTTTTGGGTGCCCAAAACAGTAGCTACGGGCGATAAGGCCCGCGTCTCCTGGCAACTCCACTGCTTGCCCAGTTTTCAGCATTTCAGGGTCAATTTCAAATGATCATAACTTCTTGAATATTTTGAGCTGGGAGAGCTTATATATATCAATCGAAAGATATTTGAGTCCTCTTTCCAATGAAATTGTTTACATTCAATTTAAACATTTGAGTAAGGAGTTATGATCAATTTACTTCAGCCTGAAAACAACAGAGGACAGCTGCGTCTTTCTCTCTTTCTCCAGGGGTATTTTAGTTTTTCCCACCTCTATATATATACACAAAAACACGAGAATAAGTCATAATTTATCAACATATGCTTGTTTTCTCTCAAAATTCATCAAGAACAAGTATAGGGTTTTCATAGGAGCTTCAAGAGTCAAGGAATTTCACAGTTACTCTTCAAGAATCTTTCATCTAAGGTATTTATAGTGTTGATTCATGGATTCCTTTCATCCATGAAGCTCAAAAACCCTCTTTCAAATTTATAAATAATGATATTTATGTTGTGGGTTGATTATAACCATGTTGTTGATATAAATTAAATTTTAATTCCATGAGTTATCTCAAGAAATCATGAAAACTAATTTGTTTTGTAGTATTATTCATATGAACTTTATGTTGAGTTCTTGAAATTTCAAGTTGGACGTTGATGATCATGTTTTTGGTGTTGGATGATTCCCAAGTTGGAATCATTAAGTGATTTTATGAAACATGTTAGTATATAAGTTGAAATCTATAAGTTTTGTGGTTTAAGATTTGTTGAATTGATGATTTTACCTATGTCTAAAATTGTACATGTAAGGTGTTCGATAATATGCCTAAGAAACTAGAAATCACGTAATATAGCTAAATTGTGACTAAATGATGGATTCATGATACACTTCTATGTCCAAATGGTTTCCATGCTATGAAGGTGTCTTGTAAACCTTGTTGGGTTGTTCATGAACTAGCTCTATGAATTTATGTCATGTCTATTTGCAATCCCATTTATGTACAAGATTATGATAACCATGTATGTTATGAAATTCCCCAAGTCATGGTATTGTGGATTGTTGATGTTGGTCATGTATTCAAGAAAGTCTTGCTTTGTCAGTTTCCTTCTATTGAGTCTTGGGGGTACTTGTACCCGAAAAATATAGTTGTGTGCCTAGAGCCATGTCATATTTTCACGATATCCTCAGTCAAACCACGTTCAGTAGAATTCAGTCAGTCATGTGACTCAGGAAAAAAAAATCTCAGTAATCTCATGAACTCAGTCAGTAAAAAAAATTCAATAACATTCCTTCAGACAATGGAATTCAGTAAACTCAGTCCATGTACGGTTCAGTTTATTATGTTTAGTGTCTGTTCAGGTGGGAGTAGTAATTAGCATCGAGTGAACCAAAGGATGGGAACTCACCTGTCAGTAGAGGGTGTGATTCTTAGTAGCAATCCTTGCATTCCAGAACTACGTAGCCACCATAGGTTGAGACATCAATACCTTTCATTTAAAGGTAGATGAGGTGGCTTAACTGTCAGATGAGGGTTCCCACCATTCTCATTAGAGTACCTGCCAGATGAGGGTCACTCACGGTTTGTCTTACCTGTGGTGCGGTATTGACACCCTTCTCGTCAGCGTACAGATTGGACCCCAGCTTAGCTATAATAGCAATATATAGGGCATGTCGGTTAGATAACTACTTCTCACAGTCTCAGTATCAGTCTCAGTAAAAGAACTCAATAGTTTCTCAGAATATCAGGACATTCAGATACAGTCACTCATGTTATCAGTTATCAGTCATCAGTAAACTCATGATATCAGTACCCAAATTTAGTAATCATGTATCATGATCTCAGTTACAGTTATTTTGTATTCATGCATGTATTCTCACATTCATGTTAGCCAGTATTGTTCATGCATATGAACCCCATGCATTAGATTACCTCACTTGCATATTCAGTACATTCAATTGTACTGACGCATTCGCGCTATGGTGCTTTATTTTATACTATAGGTTCAGCAGCACGAGCTCCGGAGCACCAGTAGCATTTTAGTTTCGGCAGCAAAGTCGCAGTAAGTCCTCATACTTCGAGGACTATTACGCTATCATTATTTATTTCAGTTGCTTTCAGTATATGGAGTTAATTGGGAATATGTCTCCTCAAATCCTTATTCAGACATATATAGAGGCTTTCAGATTTGATTCAGACTTTAGTATTTTCAGCTGTGGTATTGTGATACCGTATTTCAGATGTTATGACTTCACCAGATGTGAACCTTACGGCCTTACAGCTTTTACGCATTCCGCATTTATTCAATATATTATGCAGTGTATAGGTACAGATATCAGTCATGGGTTAGCTAGTGGTCCTTCGGGGTCATGGGCACTATGTAGCATTTCGATTACCAGAATCGGGGCGTTACAGTCCTCAAACTAGAAGATCTATTACTGGATACTTTGTGAAGATTGAAAAGTCTATGGTTTCCTGTAAATCAAAGAAACAAACTACAGTCTCAAGAAGCTGAGTTTAGAAGTCTTGCTGCAATTACAGCTGAGCTAGTATGGATTGTGGGATTAATGACAGAAATTGGCATTGAAGTGCATCTACCAGTTGAAGTGTTTAGTGACAGTAAATCTGCTATTCAAATAGCAGCAAATCCTGTCTATCATGAGAGGACTAAACACATTGATATTGATTGCTTTTTCATAAGGGAGAAAATAGTTCAAGGGATGATTACAACTATGTTCCAACAGAAGATCAGCCTGAAGATATGCTAACCAAAGGTCTTACCAAAGCTCAACTGATGCATCTCAATTCGAAGCTAGGAATATGTGATATCTTCACACCTTCCTAACTTGAGGGGGAGTGTTGAGTATTGTAATACACGTTAATCAAGAATATTGTGTCAATGTATAGCTTGTTAGTTACTTTCCAGAAATCAGTTATAGTCCATTAGTTAGTTATAACTAACTAGTAGCATTGTAAGTAGCATAGTTAGTTATGAACTACTCTAGTATGTGGTCTATAAATACCTATCTCATGTACCATTTATGATTCATTCAACTCAATTCAGTAATCAAGAAATCTGCACATTCCCTATTCCATACCTCTGCTTCATTTCTCTGTTTCTTTCTTCTCCTCTTTCTCTCTTGATCTTAAAGAACTAGTTGTACCTAGTTTAATTACAGTTATAATAGCAAGTAATCAAGATTAAATTCAAGAGAAAAATGGCATACCTCTCTGAGTGACTAAAATGGTATACGTATAGATTAGATAACAAAGAGTTGACTTCTAATAAATTGGGATGAGAATTTCAATTCTTGTTGCATGTGGGGTAAGGGCATTTATATATTTAAATGGAACAACACATCAATTGTAGTTTTAAAATGAAATGTTATTGAAAGAGGATTAGGTAGATGTGTACCTTTGCTATATTTTTTTTAAAAAATTAATGTTAAATATGATTATATTGTGCTTCTATTGTCATCATACTATTTTTGTTGTCATGTACATTTTCTGAATGCCATGTCCTGCTTTCTTTTATTAGCTGTCATGCTTTTCTCACTATAGTTTTTTCTCTTTTTTTATATAACTACTCTGATTTACTGTTTTTGAGCGAAGGTCCTTCGAAAACAACCTCTCTACCTATATGAGATACGGGCAAGGTCTACAGTAACCCTTCACAGATGTCACTTATGGAATTATGTAAAGATTTACCTCATTGACATATTAAAAAAAAAAACAACCACCAATTTGTTTTATACATATTAGCTGCCTGCCACACATATTTTGTGGACTAATAAGTCAATAAAGAAGTAATAAGATATGGGTGGAGGATCAAAAAAAATCTCCCGCTTTAGGAGCAAAATAGTTTTTTAAAAAATGAGTTACCATCCAGATAAGGTATGGTTCTATCCACAGAGATTCCCTACTATTTTAAACTGGAATGTTCAAACAAATTTGGGATTATTTTTGAAAATTGGAAGAAGTTACTAGTAATTTTGAAAATTTGTTTACTATTTTAAACAAATGGACTAATGTCACCAATGTACATAATAGCATTGGCATAAAACCGCACTGAAGTTGCCTAATTTCTTAGTTTTTACCTCACTCCTTTTGCAACTTTGTCTATCGGAAACAGTCTGTCCAAATTGCATTTGGAAGCAGCGAAATAGAAACCAATAGGCAGATTTCCACCGAAAATATCCCCTTGGTTTTTCTGGTATACCTGAAATCTCCTAACGCTCCAGTTTCCGCAACAGTTTCAGCTACTATTATCAATTTTCCTGTCATTTAAGGATCTTCTAAATATCAAAATCCATCAGTTATCAGACAATTTCCCACTTTATTAATTGAATTCTAGATAGATTTAGACATGTAAACGTTGTTCATCAGGATCATCTGTCGCAAGTGACTTGACATCTTCAGCAACATCTTTCAAATCTTCCAACGTCTTTAGATTTTTGATAAAATCCAAACAACCGAGATGACATTTGTCTATAATCTGCTTCCCCATAGTCTCAAATTCAGATGGTTATGCTTCATTTATAAAACGCTGCATTTTTATAAAGTTTCCAACTCTCTCATGGAACCGGTCTGCAATGAAGTACCTCTTACCATTTAAACTTTTTGGTATCATGTCTGCTAGCTCTGCCGCTAACAGAACATCAACAGTAAAAAAGTAACACACGAGAATCACCATATAAATGCACATTTCCGTTCATTTAATAAATAACGTTATCAACTCAAATGAGGGTATGAATGTTTACATTGTGAGCTCATGAACTCAAAAATTTAGTAATGCCCAACTGAGTAATATTACTAAAAATTCTATCAACTCAAAAATATGTTACAATACAAAAGAGATCACATCTCCTTGGAAGCCACACATTGCTTGAAACCGGTAATTTAGTGGTAATTTGCGACAAAGGAACCGAAATGAAATCCCAAGAGTTCAATCCTTCCGCCAAAAATATTCTTCTGAATCTCTCTTCTCTACTGAAAAGAAATAATAAAGGGTCAGTAGAACTTCGACAAGTCACATTATTCAGATGTAGATTTAGAGCGTGTTCAACTGAACTCACATCTTTCACCTCAACTTCATGTGAGAACACACTTACACACTGACAGACACAAGAACACACATATAACAATCATTTAAAAGTGTGACAAATATTTTGAATCCGCTGACTCTAAATTATGCATCGTCCAATAAAGAAACATTTTGAGCAAATCATACAGGTATATGTGATATGTAATCGACTTGAGTTCTTCCTCTTTGACTTAGAAAAGTTTTAGCAGAGGATTCTGCATCCAGTTTCAGAAAGTTTATGCAATCTGATATATAATATTGCACTCGCCACATCTTTGCCCTCATCGTGTGAGACACGATATTTGATACTAACAAGATACTTGTTATTTTGTGCATTCCTCCAAAACTATACAAAATTGAGAAAGGTAAGCTAAATGTTTCCTACATCTTGAAGTTTTCATTCAAATTTTGGGTTTCTAGAACATTATAATAAATCATTTTGCGCGCGACCACAATACTTCAAACACCAACACATCAGCTACAGATCAAAATAAGGGAATTAGCGGCCATTTTATTTTAGATTATTCATTTATGAGATAAGTATCTAGTGCCCCTCGAACTATGACCAAAGTTGCTACGACACACACCAACTTCAAAGGGATCCTATCAAACCCCCCCCCCCCTCACGAACTCAATTTTAGCATATTCTTATCACCCTTTTATGCTGACGTGGCACCTTTATTACATAATAAAGGGTCCACATCAAAAGTTACGTGTCAGCTAAAAAGGTTGACATAAGGTACCACATCAGCATAAAAGGATGCCAAAAATACGCTAAAATATAGTTCAGGCGGATAATAGGGCCCCGTGAAGTTGGAGTGTCTCGTAGCAAATTAGGTCATAGTGGGTACTAGATGCTTTACTCTTTATTTATTATCATGTAATAATTTGTTTTTTGCTAATATCACTAGTTAATTTAGTCATTGTAAAAGAAAAGAACTTTTTTTATGACTAGAACTTGGTAACTGTTTAATAACTATTCAGCAGTATGTTTTACGTAGACAATCTAGACAAGCATTGAATATGAATAAATATTTTGTTCATAAGTTAGTTCATTTAAGTTAATAAATACTGTTTCATATTTATTTTTGTAATAGTGTCTATGAATATAATTATGAACACATTAAATATGTGACCTAAAATACAATATTATTAGTAAATAGAGTTACTAGAAGAAAACAACAAAACAAAATAAAGTTACTTATAATGAAATAAATAAATTTAATTTTTTTGGATGGGAGATACTTTGAAGAAGCCAGGAACAAAGCTGAAAGATTTATTGAAAGTTGAAAATGGTGGCCAGCTAACAATATTTAAAAATTTATACAAAGTATTTAGCTTCTTGATATTTCAATTATTTCATAAAAAATTTGATTCCACGTAAACCTTATTTTACTAGGATTTATACAATCGATACCTTAAAATTCGTGTGCAATGGCAACAAGGAGAGCAAACGTCTACTTTTCATTTTATTTTTATTGTAATTTAATGACGGTGTTGGACATTAGCTGCCCAACTTCGGCCCAAACATTCCATTTACCAACTCTATGAGTAACAATTAGAACAAATGTGCTCACATTTAGCAAGCTTAAACTAAAGTATCGAAATTGAAATTTCATCCATGATTACTTAACTTTGTATCTGTTACCCAAAAGTCAATTTTCTTTTATTCATTTCATCCATGGTCACTTAACTTTGTATCTATTACCCAAAAGTCATTTTCTTTCATTCATTTCATCCATGGTCATTAAACTTTACTCCGACCATCACAAAAGTCACTATGACCGGATTTTACAATAATTCCATCAGAAAAATAATGTGACAACCTTAAGTAATTCTTATTTTAAGTGAATATATAATGTATTACTCATAATTTGACCTTTTTTATATGTGCACAACCCAATTTTCCTTATGGATTATTTAATGAAAGAATACCAATTTCTTAATAGATTAGATTACCTAATGAAGACTATTTACATAAAAAAATTTGGTTGATATTCTTATGAAATATTTCATAATATTCCATTCATCTGTCAAAAAGATGCATCGAAAAAGAGTGATAAACAAGATAATGTCACGACCCAAACTGGGGCCTTGGCTGTGACGAGCATTCCCGAACCATGAAGGCCCGGGACGCCCTCTGTCTATCTGGTAATCATGCACAACATTCATATAATAAAAGATAATTCGGAAATAGAAATCTAATACGGAAACATGGTCAGTCTGAATGTGATCAGAATACTGAAAACTGAAATCCAAAATATATCTGGATAATAATAACGTCTGACTCAGTCTGCGAAATGTCTACTATGAACTAAAAAAAACTGTTTGGAAACTGGAACAAGGCCCCCAGTAGACCAAAACATGACTAAAGAAAAATATTTGAAAGTAAACAGGCCTTCTGAAATATAGAAGGCTCACCCCTGCACAATCTACTCTGCGATCTGAAATATCTACTATTTATCTGGACCCCTAGACTGTGTCTCAAAACCTGGAAGGAGGGGGGTCAGCAGAAATGTACTGGCACGTGAAGCAATCTAAAATAAAGTATTTGAACATATATATAATAGATGAGAGAAATTTTCATCAACACATCACGTATAAAATAGCTTCTGAAAACACATGGGCATCATTCGAAAATCATAATACATTCTTGTCAAAATAATTTCTTATCTTTGTATTACTTCTGAGTTAGGTAGCACTCCCCTACAAGTCTAATATTCCACGGGCTATATGGAATCCGACATTGACTCGGCGGGGAAGCCCCCAACCCAAGTGTGCCGCAAGGGTTGGAGTGTCTAAGTCTGATACGCCACACGGCACTTAAGCCAGCGTATAATAATATACCCGGATCGGCAAATCATGATTTTGGGCAATGAGTTGTCTAAACTCACGCCTACTTCGGGGACCACCTAACATCTCTTTATGCCCAATTTTTAACCTTTTCTGAACATGTATCATTCTGAAATTTTTAAATCATGAAAGTCTGATAAAATCTGATTTCTGAACTAGTCTGTGTCTGTTATGGCATTTGTCTGAGTTGGTATCGTCATACCAAGACTTGCAAGTCCTGTTTCTGAGCCATAATGTCATAAGCATGATCTTTCATAAAAATATAGTTTCAGACCACCCAAACATGTAATTTGCATAAAAGATTTCATGTTCCGAAACTCAAGTCAAAACCATACAAAAACTTCCATCAAACATATAGTGGTCATGTACTTTTGGCAAAACTATGCACTCTTTCATTATATGTATATTCAACATTTACATCCCTCTCTTTCGTGTTCAAAATCGTATTCCAAACATAGCAAAGTCAAAGCATTTCCTATCATGATTTTTCAAGACGTATTTCAAAACAATCTATAGCATGTGAAACATGAGAAAATTACATCAAGAGAGGGATTTCATGTAAATTGTTCTCTCAATTCATATTTCAAGACAAAACACATATATACATATACATATAATTTTCAAGTCACTTTGGGGGAAAGCCAAAAAGCCCAAACAATATCATTAATGCTTCTAAAACATGAATGTGTACATGAATTCAAAAACCCCTTTCTTAAAACATGATTTCTATGCCCATGAGAATTTAGGAAAACTCCGCGTACCTCTATTTAAGAAATTTAGGGATGATTCTTGAAGCTTACGATGTAGGGATTCCAAATCTCCAATTATCTTCCAAAACCCACAGTTGAATCTTGAGTTCTTTGGGATTTTTGTTTGAAACCCTAAGGGGTGTTCTTGAGAGAAAATTTGAGAAAAGGATTATATTTTGATGAATTGGAAGCTAAATCTGGTGGTATAGACGAAATTTGGGTGATATTAAATGACTAAAATGCCCCTAAGAAAACAAACAAAGTCGAAACTGTCCCTCAATTGACAAGCTGACAGGCTGAAGTAAAACGGGTATAACTCTTTACTCAGATGTTGGATTTGGATGAAACCAGTTTAATTGGAAAGAAGACTCAAAGATCTTTCATTTGATAGGTAGCATCTCTCCCAATTAATTATATTCAGAGAGTTATGATCATTTGAAGTTGACCCTGAAATGCTGAAAACTGCGCAACAGGCTATGCGTTTTGCTACTGTTTTGAAATCCAAACGCAGCCTTATACGTTCCAAAAATTTCCGAAACTTATCCGAGATGTACTATTGGCTTGTCTGATCATAACTCAACTTGAAAATTTAAAAACGGAGTTCGGAAAGGTCATGAAAAATTCGTCAAAGATTGGGTACTCAGAATGTGACTTAAGTCTTGATTTAACACTTAGAAAAATTTTGTCTTTGACTCTATATACATGCTACTAAGAGATAACACATCTACGACTTTCGCGGGGTCATTACAACGACAATTAAATTTTCTAGTTCAAAAATACGGGGTGTTACAGATAAATTTTTCAAAATACATAAAATAGAAATACATGAATGATATTATTTAAAAAAAAATATTATTTTAATTCTTTGAAGATAAATCAACATGCTAAAGATAGTTTTAAAATATTTTTTTTTAATTGTGTCATTGTATAAGTATTGTCAAAATTTGTACAAATACTGTTATATTAACGTACAATTTTGTTAATAAAAGTTATAAAATATAAGTACTTTAATAGATAAAGAAATTATAGGATATCTAATTTTTATATTTATCAATTAAATTAATTAAACAATATGTAATTTATCATAAATTGAATATTATAATAAAAACTTTTAAGAGAATTAATCGATTAGTCAAACAATTAAAAATATAAAGACAAACTCAATAAATAGACAAGTTTATCATATTATTATGATATACCGAATGCAAAGACTTAAGTGGCAAGAAAAAGAATGTATGAAAAAAATAATTTTATCAACTACATGTCACAATTTTTGAGGGAGAAAAATAATTTTATCAATTACATACCATAATATTAGTGGAAAAAAGAATTTACCAATATCAACCAAATTTTTTTTATGAAAATAGTCTTCATTAGGTAATCTAATCTATTAAGAAATTGATATTCTTTCATTAAATAATCCATAAAAAAAATTGGGTTGTATATATAAAAAAGGTCAAGATATGAGTAATATATTATATATTCACTTAAGTTAAAATTAAGAACTAATTAAGGTTGCCACATCATTTTTTCGATGAAATTATTGTAAAATTCATAGTGACTTTTGTGATGGTCGGAGTAAAGCTAAATGACTATGGATGAAGTGAATAAAAGAAAAGTGACTTTTGGGTAATAGATACAAAGTTAAGTGACCATGAAAGAAATGAATGAAAGAAAAATGACTTTTGGGTAATAAATAGAAAGTTAAGTGACCATGGATGAAATTTACTCCTCAAAAATATATTTAAGGGGCCATTTTGAACTACCCTCAAATATAAGGGATATTCTTGTTAATTTCTCTTATACTTTAAGTAGGATTTCAAACAAATTTTGTCAAAGTTACTTTTGTGAAAGAATATGGGGCAAAGCTAAATAACTTTTGTGTACGACTTGACTTGTGGAAATGAGAAATAGGGTGTGACCTTGATAAATACTATATACTTAGATGGATCGGAGATACGAACATCCACGGGGTTGTTTCCGATGTCTTCTTGTTCTTTTTGAATTCGTGCAGCAGATTCCCCAAGTCCGGGAAGACACCAATTTAACTCAATCAATTGTAGTGAGTGGATTTCTGCAAACTCAATGGGTATCTTATCTAAATAATAGCAACATCTAAGCACAAGGCGCTCAAGGACAGGATAATTGTCATCTGTGGCTTTCCAGTACTTGAGATCATTATGTTCAATTAACAAAAGCTTCAATTGATTAAATCCCATAACCGTTGGACGCCATTCTTCGCCATCACAAGCACGATACATCAGTTTCAGCACCTCAAGGTTAGGCAATTCCGCTATGATGTCCAAGTACGACCAACTTAGATAAGTTTTGTCCAACTTCAGCTTCTTGAGCGTTGCTGGAAAAGCTTTTGCACTTGCTGGCCAAAATCCTCCAAAACGATATGTAAGACTCAATGTTTCAAGTTGCTGCAGATGGACAAGACTGTTGAGAGGCCCATCAGAAGAGTCAATCTGATATTCACTGAGTCCTAATTCTTTGACATTCTGAATCCTCATAATAAACTCCTTTGTGCAACAACAAGGAGACATGTAAGAAATAGTTTGTATGTTTGAAAAGCCCATGTGACTCCCTTTGTCAGCAGATACGCTTGGGGGATTTGGCAGATAAAATTTGGGCAGTTTGAGATGCCTTAATTGCATTAGTCCCAAAATTTCCTCAGGAAAAGTTATTGTCCATAGCATAGGCCCTTGAACAATGAATGTATGCAGATTCCATAACCTGCAAATTTCTGGAGGTATGTCTAAATACTCACGGAAATCGGGAAATGATCCATCTTTATGTTTCTCAACTCCAAGACTTTGAGTAATTTGAAATGAATAAGCTTTGATTTGCGAAAAAGATGTGATGTACAGGGGTAAGAAGAGAAAATAGAACGGGTTCGATTGAAAAGATCGTTGTTGTCATGATCTCTCAACTGAGGATGTACAGGGGTAAGAAGAGCCCTATAAAGACCATAGCGACAATAATCAATTTTATCGACGTTTAAAGGGCAGCATTTTATGCATCGTGAGATATCGACGTTCTGAATCTGATACGCCAAGCACAATGTCATTCATGATAAAAATGTTCTCCCTTTGAATTTCTCTCACGCACAAGTCATATAATTTTTGTTCTATCTAAACTTTTCTTGCTGACAAGGACTAGACATCTATCGACAAACTCTTGCAAACACTTCTCAGCCTCTCCTTCCAAATCATTTTCCAACTTCAGGAACCCCTCAGCCATCCATAACCTCATCAAATTCTTCACTGATATCTCACTGTCCTCTGGAAAAGTTCCGAAATGCAGTAGACAAGTCTTTAGGTCGCCAGTCAAGTGATTGTAACTCAACCCAAGCACACGTGAACATTGTTCGTCAAGGTCATTTGTGAGAAATGACTTGACATCTTCAGCTACACTTTCCTAATCTTCTATTGCCCTTTTAGATTTGAGAAGTCCAGCAACCAAGACAATAGTTAGTGGTAACCCCCAAATTATGGCCAAAGTTGTTTTAAGAATATAAGATTAAAGGATATTTTTGTACATTGACATAACTATAATTTATAACCCCCAAATTATGGCCAAAGTTGTTACGACACACTCCAACTTCACAGGAGTCCTATTACCTCTATGAACTCAATTTTAGCATATTTTTGTCACCTTTTTATGCTGACATGGCACCTTTATTACATATCACGTAAGAAGTGACACGTCAGCTAAAAAGGTTGACAAAAATACGCTAAAATTTATTTGAGGGGTAAGAGGATTCCCGTGAAGTTGGAGTGTGTTGTGGCAAATTTGGTCATAATCCAAGAGGGTACTAAATGCTTTACTTGATCCAAATGTCTAATTTATCTTCTTAAACTTCGCATTAAGTCAAATAGATCATTCTTTTTAGCGTAATTTCTTTCTCCGAGATCGTCGGTAACATCCTTAACAAAAAAATTACAGGGTGGCAGTATGTATGCTAAGTTGTTGAGGTTGATCATCAAATAGTCACTCAACTAACAGTTATTAACAATCTTTCAATGATAGTTGGGAAGAAGCAACTGATCACTCCAACAAAATACTATGAGAAAAGAACATAAAAAAACACAAATATGAATATAGAAAAAAAAAAAAAAAAAGGTGGAAAACACAAAAGATATGCTAGCAAGTAATCAAGAGGAAATTGGCATACCTCTCTGAGTGTCTAACAAATTGGCATACCTCTCTCAGTTATTGTTAAATGATATTTTAGTACATTTGACATAACTTTAATTAAAAACTAAAAAATTTAAAAGTTTTTAAATTTTGTTAAACTCCGCGCTAACTCAAAATAGATCATTTTTTTCAAAACGAAAGATTATTATGTTAGTGATTAATAATAAAATAGGAATGCAAAATTGGAGAAAGTTCGAAAAAGTCCCTTGTAGTTTGCAGAAAGGCCGAAGCTTGCCCCGCTAGAAGTTTGGCTCACTAAGTTTCGCCCCATACTAGAAATTTGGCTCTCTATGTTATCATCGTTACAATATGTGCTAAATTCTATATTTTTATAAGCACGTAAACTTGGCGCATGACTACACCGCCGCAGAGACACAACTCAAAATATCCCCAAGAAAAAATAGGAGGTGACGGGTTCAAGCCGTGAAAATAATTTCAATAGCAAATGTAGGTGTAAGACAGTGTATAATAGTCCCTTGTGGTTCAATCTTTTTCCAAACCTCACACATAGCGGAAGTTTTAATGCACAGGAGTGCCCTATGCTTATAAAAGTTTTCTCTAACAATGAATCTTGAATGTTCACTTAACAATTTTTTTTCATAAATGGCTTAAGTTTTTCAAAACTCAAGTGGAAGCCTCGAAAACATAATGAATTATGCATAAACAGCCCTTTCACTTAGTACTAGCTGGCATCTATGTCCTCCAACTTTGGGCATGAACAAATAAACACACGCATCCTACATGGAAAATCTCACGTTTTATCCACTCTAACACCCCCCCCCCCCCTCACGCCCAGGCCCAACTGGCACTGGCGCGTGGATCGGGAGCCCAAAACGGGGATGGACCTAGCTTTGATACCATGTCAAGAATGGACCTTGGGTCTAACTCAACCTCAAAAGCTAGCTCAAGAGGTGAGGATTACCCAACTCCATATAAGCAAACCACTAGTTCATTCCCCAATCAATGTGGGACTTTTACCCACTCTAACAGTTTGCCATGTAAGAAGTGTGTGTCCTCTTGTTCAACTTTATACAAGTTTAAGTGTCTACTTACTTATGCACACTCAAAGTTGAACGACATAAATGCCAACTGAGGCCATGTAAAGGAGCATATTTATGTATTATGCATTTAATTACACAAGGAAGCTATAAACAATCGTGGGATGTTTGTTCTGGAACATAATGCTATACACATCTTAGTATGACCAACTTAGAAACGGAGGAACTGAATGAACTCAAAATAATTTATTTTTTTTTTACATTCCATGTTTCAAGTTGATGCAGATTCTCAAAAACTTTCAACTCAGCTATGATGTCCAAGTACAACCAACTTAGATTAGTTGCAAGCAACTTTAACATGTTGAGTGTTGCTGGAAAAACATTTGCACATGGAATGGTCAAATCAGAAAAAAATAACTTCAGACTCAATGTTTCAAGTTGCTTCAGATGGACAAGTTTGTTATGTATGCCAATATTCTTGTTAATCACTGTCAGAGAGCGGCTAAGGAGTTGCACTGCATTCTGCAGTGGTGATGCCATGCTAAATAGTGTCAATAAATGGACCTTGGGCCTAATGCATTCTGCAGTGGTGATGCCGGTGCTAAATAGTGTCAACAAGTGGACTTTGGGCCTAACTCAACCTCAAAAGCTAGCTCAAGAGGTGAGGATTACCCAAGCCCATATAAGCAAACCACTAGTCCATTCCCCAACCAATGTGGGACTTTTACCCACTCTAACAAATAGTTCCTTACTTACAGGGCAGAGCCAGCCTTAATGCTACGTATTCGGCAAAACTCAGTAGCTTTATCTTATTTAGTGTGTGAAAATATGACTCCCAATAAACAAAATGATTACGGTTCAGAACCCATAGACTAAAACTTCTGGCTCCGCCTTGCTTACTTAGTAATGTTTTCTTAGGATGATGTTTGGATCTATCCTAAATACATACTTGTACTATATATCTATGTTGCTGGAACTCTTTAAAAGGTTGTCACACCCATGTCTAATCCTCAAAAAATACATTACTTTTGAAGGATCTGACACGCAACTTTGAATAGTTTGTAGATGAAAATTATTTGGATGAGAGTTGGTAGGTAAGAAGTCGACGAAACAGCGTTGCGTTATCGCCTATTTGACCAAGCTTCTAAAAATTCAAAACAATTTATTTTTCTAAAATAAGATGCTTGCTTTTGGAGAGTTTAGTTTTTTGGTCTAACTTTATGATTCTTCAAATTTGTTAATCTGGAATCCGTACAGATATTTAGGGAACTCCCTCGAACGATGAATATTTGCAGATTCGAGCTCGTAAATTTATTTTTAGGTAGCTCTTTCAATCAACATATTAAGTAAGAGAACTATATTCGTGCCTCCCAAAACGAAATCTGTGTCCTTGGAATTTCAGTCATAGGTTAAGGGACCTCATGCCTTTTCATTAAATTCTTCTTTGGAATATCATTGAGTTGATCACAAAGAATATACCGTCAAACATATACATTATAAATTGTTCCACGAAGGAGAAAAAGTACACCACTATAAGAATTAACAAGCTAGAATTGACATGACAACATAAATTTATCGAATCAAACTCCCATATTGGACGGCGGAGGCAATTCACCTGGTGCAATAGTATAGGGAAAGGAAGAAGGACCTGCACATAGTGTTTATCGACTTGGAGAAGGAATACGACAAAGTCCCCAGGGAGGTGCTTTGGAGATGCTTGGAGGTGAGTGGAGTCCTGGTGGCATATATCAGAGTAATTAAGGACATGTATGATGGAGCTAAAACCCAGGTGAGGACGGTGGGAGGAGACTCAGAGCATTTCACTGTCTTGACAGGATTGCATCAGGGATCTACTCTTAGTCCCTTTTTGTTTGCTTTGGTGATGGATGTGTTGATGCGGCGTATTCAAGGAGAGGTGCCTTGGTGTATACTTTTTGCAGATGATGTAGTTTTGATTGATGAGACGCGGAGGGTGTGAATGATAAATTAGAGGTGTGGAGACAAACTCTTGAGTTTAAAGGGTTCAGGTTGAGTAGGAGCAAGACAGAATATTTGGAATGCAAGTTTAATGACGTGAGGCTGGAGAATAAGGTGGTAGTGAAGTTGGAATCATAAGTGGTATGTAAGAGGGATAGTTTCAAGTATCTCGGGTCCGTGATTCAGGGTAACGGTGAGATTGACGAGGATGTCTCGCACCGTATTGGGGCGGGATGGATGAAGTGGAAGCTCACTTCAGGGGTGTTGTGTGATAAAAAGGTTCCGCCCAAGCTTAAAGGCAAATTCTACAGGTTGGCAGTCCGTCCGGCCATGTTGTATGAAGCGGAGTGTTGGCCAGTTAAGAACTCCCACATTCAAAAAATAAAGGTGGCGAAAATGCGGATGTTGCGTTGGATGTGTGGGCTGACTAGGGGGGATAGAGTTCGGAATAAGACTATCAGGGAGAAGGTTGGTGTGACTTCAGTGGAGAATAAGATGCGGGAAGTCCGATTGAGATGGTTCGGACACATGATGAGGAGGGGCATGGATGCCCCGGTTCGTAGGTGTGAGAGGCTAGCTTTGGATGGTTTTAGGAGAGGTAAGGGTAGGCCGAAGAAGTACTGAAGAGAGGTGATTAGGCGGGACATGGAGTAGTTACAGCTCACTGAGGACATGACTCTAGTTAGGAAGATCTGGAGGACGCGAATAAGGGCAAGAGGCTAGGGTCTATTTGGGTCGCTAGTGTAGGGCATTACTTGGTGGGGGTATTATTTTTGTTATGATACCTTTTTTCATGCTTTATTATGAATCTGTTTACTTTTCTCTATTTACTATTACTTGTGGGTGTCGTATTTATGTTATGCCATCTTGTTCCATGCTTTACTATGAATTTGTGTATTATTCCTTGTCTCGAGCCGGAGGTCTATCGGAAACAGCCTCTATACTTCTTTAGAGGTAGAGGTATGGTCTGCGTACATCTTACCCTCCCCAAACCTCACTATGTGGGAATACACTGGATTTGTTGTTGTTCTAAACTCCCATATTGGATAGAAACCAATTGAATGCTCTTGTTGCTCGTCCTCGATCTCCTTGTCTTCTTTTTTCCAAAAGCTTCTCGAAGAATCCACAATACTTAGTCGAAATCAAGACATCTAACTTTCTGTCTTACTATAACAAAGCAATATAAATTAGAAGTATAAAATCTTATCATGTCAATTAAAGTATAGAAATATCAAGAGGAATTGTTTAAGTATACATTTTTACATTAGTGATTTATATGTTAGAGGAATTATTACCAAGAAATCAATGTTACAAAGAAATCAATGTGATGAAGCGAAACAAGCTACACCAAACTATGCAATAAACTAGAAAATAAAAATGCAAAGAGAACACCTTTAAATGTGAGGTCATATTTAATTTTCTTTTTCACAATTCTGTAAAATTTACTTCACTATATCAAAAATAAATGCCAATAATACTTGCTCAAGGGTGGGGAAATGATCATCCATGGCTTTCCAGTACTTCAGAGTTGAACCTTCAATTAGCAAAAGTTTCAACTGACGAAATCCCCCTTCAATTCGATACTATTCTGTGCCACAGCAAGCATCAGGTTTCAGCTTCAGCACCTTAACGTTAGGCTACTTACCTATGATGTTCAAGTCCTCCCATGGTAGACGAGCTCCGACCAGTTTTAACTTCTTGAGCATTGGGGGAAAATGTTCTGCACTAGGTTTGGAGTGTATACACGCATTTTACCAAGTAGGATTGGAGTGTTTTTTTGTTTAGCTTTTGTATGATTAAATGGCCTACTTGTGCACTGGTAAATTTAAAAGTCATAGTTATAATTTGATGTTAAGTTAAAGGTCCTGTTTATGTATTATGACTTATTACAATCTAGAGAAATAACAGAGATCCTTTGGTCTGAGCCTTCCTCGAATCCTCAAACACAGAGGAAGCTTTAGTGCACGGGGCTTCCCTGAAAATGAAAGATAAACAAATCTAGCTACATATTACTTACTCATGTCGTTTTGAATCAAAATCACACCCCCCCCCCCCCCCCCCAACCACAAAGGTCAGTACAAGTTCGATGAGTCACATTAGTCAGATGCAGATTTAGAGCGTTTTCAACCAAACTACTTCTTTCAACTCTTAACTTCATGTGAACAAAAACGGACATATGAAAATCATATGAAAGTATGACAAACATTCTGAATCCACGGACTCTAAATCATGGATGGTCTCCGCTAAAGCATCTCAAGAGAATCATACAGGGATATATGTGATATAATCATAGACAATAAATATTAAACAATCAAACAAAATCATCATCCAGTTCTCACAATATAAATTGCTCCATGAAGGAGGAAAAGTACACTACAATAAGAATTAACAAGTTAGAAGACATTACAACATAAATTTATCGAATCAAACTCCCTATATTGGATAGAAACCGATTGAATACTCTTGTTGTTCGTCCTCTCCCTGTCTTCTTTTTTCCAAAAGCTGCTCGAAGAATCCATGATACTTAGTCGACATCAAACCTTCTTAAACGTGCGTCTTACCATAACAAAGCAATATAGATTAGAAATATAAAATCTCCCATTTACAATAAAATCTTGTCAATTAAAGTATTGAAATATCAAGAGGAATTGTTTAACTATACATTTTTACATTAGTGATATATATGTTAGAGGAATTGTTACAAAGAAATCAATGTTATGAAGCGAAACAAGCTACACCAAATTATGCAATCAACTAGAAAATAAAAATGCAAAGAGAACACCTTGAAATGTGAGTTCATATTAAATTTTCTTTTTCACAATTCTGTAAAATTTGCTCCACTATATAACATAAATGTCAATAATACTTGTCCATTTTGAAACCAATGGATAATTTACCCATTTTACCCTTAGCATTAAATCTGATTCATTATCCAGTGTGTTTTCCAAAGCATTAGATTTATTAGATTCAAAGGGTAATATAGTAAAACTAGCCCTATGATTTACTATTTCTTAACTTATAGTTAATAGTGGACAACTATTGATAGACGGAGGTAGTAACAATTAGACCAAACTTTGTATTGGTGGAATAATATGAAGCGTAATGTGGCTAACTTTGTTTCCAAGTGTTTGAATTGTCAACAAGTTAAAGTAGAACACATGAGGCCAGTTGGTTCTTTCCAAGAGATAGCTTTGCCTTTGTGGAAGTGGGATATGATTAATATGGACTTCATTACAGGGCTCCCGAAGTCCCGAAATCAGTATGATTCTATTGGGGTGATTGTAGATCGACTGACCAAGTCAGCCTATTTTCTGCCTGTCAGGACAAACTATTCGGGAGAGGATTATGCCAAGCTATTCATTGCAGAAATAGTTCATTTGCATGGTGCGCCTTTGTCCATCATATCCGATCTAGGTACACAGTTCTCTTCTCAGTTTTGGAGATCTTTCCAGAAAGGATTAGGTACCTAAGTGAACCTAAGCACTGCTTTCACCCTCAGACTGATGGGCAGGCCGAATGCACCATTCAGATCCTTGAGGACATGTTGAGGGCCTGTGTGATTGATTTTAAAGGTATTTGGGTAGAGCACTTGCCGTTGATAGAGTTCGCGTATAATAACAGTTTCCATTCCAGTATTAAGATGGCACCATTTGAGGCACTGTATGGGAGAAGATGTAGGTCTCCTATAGGATGGTTTGAAGTAGGTGAGATGCAAATATTTGGGCCCGATCTTGTTCATCTGGCAATGCAGGATGTGAAAGTCATCAGAGAAAGACTTAAAATGGCTCAGAGTCATCAGAAATCTTATGCCGATGTTAGGAGAAGAGATTTAGAGTTTGAGGTAGGTGATTGGGTATTTCTAAAAGTTTCTCCTATGAAGGGAGTCATGCGATTCGGGAAGAAAGGTAGATTGATTCCTCGCTATATAGGACCATATCAGATTTTGAGGAGAATAGGTCATGTTGTGTATGAGTTAGAATTGCTTGCCAGTTTGGGTTCTGTCCATCTGGTACTTCACATATCCATGTTGAAGAAATGCATTGGAGACCATTCTTTGGTGTTGCTTGTAGAAGAGATCAAGGTGACAGCCTCCTTATCATATGAAGAGGAACCTATTGCAATCCTAGATCATCAGGTCTGGAAGTTGAGAAGTAAAGAAATAGTCTCAATTAAGGTGTTGTGGAGAAATCAGAAAGTTGAAGAAGCCACTTGGGAATCAGAGGATGACATGAGAGCAAGATACCCAAACCTTTTTGACCCAGTAGATGACGGAGTTGAAGGTACAATCCTTACCTTAATCTTTCTATGATTTAGTATGCTTGGATCATGCTTGCCTATTTTTCGCATCATCATTCGGGGATGAATGATCCCAAGGGGGGATATTGTAACACCCCGACGTCTTCTTAGCTAAATTCCGTCCATGAAAAGTCTAAGCATTAGCTTTTAGAATGATCTAAATTAATTTTCATGTGGAATTTCCTAGATTTCAACCTTTCATTACGTAGATGACTGAATTAGCTTTCCACTGATATAAGATTCGTCCAAAACGGACCCTCGGTGAAGAAGTTATGAATAATTTAAAGTTCCAGTCGTAAACATCATCATTTTGGTGTCTAGCGCGTTGCGGAGAGGGTCAAATTGACAATCGTCAAATTCCAGTGGGGCTCCACGATGGTGGCACATCGCGGAGGCACTCAATTTCCCACTCGTCGAATTCCAGTGTACTACCACGATTGTGGCGCGTCGCGGTGGCACCCGAAATTCGATTTTTAAGTTCAAATTTCCAGTTCTGTTTAGGAGTCATTAAGGGTAATTTTGACTTTTTCCTAGCCTTTAAAACCGTCTAAACAAAGGATTTAGGGTATGTTTGAGCAACTTAACCCAAATTTCATCAAAATCATCAAATTCGATTGAAGATTCAAAATCCCCGGATCATAGGCTTCAAGAAACACCCATTGTTTTCCTATTTTGAGGTACGCGGGGTTTTTCTAAAATCTCATGGGCATAGAAATCATTATTTTAAGAAAGGGGTTTTCAGATTTATGAATACATTCATATTTTAGAAATTTTGACGATATTGTTTTGGTCTTATGACCTTCCCCAAATTGATTTAAAATTATATATACGTATGCATATGTTTTATGATTTATGAATGAATTGAGAGTATGACGCACATGAATCCCTCTCTTGGTATGATTTTTCCAATTTTCTTATGATATGGATTGTTTTGAATGTATCTTGAAAAGCATGATATGACACTACAACAAAATTGATATATAACTACGAAATTATTAGCTACGAGATGAAATTCGTCACTAATTGTTCACCTTTTATGACGAAAATTATATTTTGTATCTAAATACATGAAGCATATGCTTTTAGTGACGAAACATAAAATTTCGTAGCAAAGTTTTGTCCTCTAAAGTTTCCCACCAAAAAATATTTTGGCGCCATTTAATAAGATCATTAGTGACGAATTTTAAGTTTTCAGTGACACCTTTTTTTATCGCTAATAATGGATCCAATTCGCGACAAACTATTTTTTGTCTTGAATTAGTTATAATATTTGATACAAAAAAAATCTTCATAAAAGATAAGTTGTCGCAATAGCGACAAATTAGAGTTCGTGGTTAAATATTGCAAGTTTTAGCTACAAAATTTGATAGTTAATTGTGACCTCAATTTTTGTCACTAATACTATAAATAATTAGTGACGCTCATTTTACTGTCTCTAATCAATCTGTGATTCAGTGACAATATAATTTTGTCACAAAATATGTCATCATTAAATAGTGACGAATTAGAATTTGTAGCTGAATAATTTAACTATTTTTTTACAAAAAAATTTCATAGATAAATATAAATTGATCTTTTGCTATTTTTGTTTATGATTTTAAAAAAATTATTTTATATTGATACAGCTATAGAAAACAAGACTCGATCTAATTGTGTGAAGGTTGAAGTGAACTTATTGAATGAATTTTTGAAAGGTGTAAAGTCAGTCTGTTAATCTTGTAAATGTGAGAAACATTTTAAGTAGACCAAAGTTAAATCTGATCAACTAATTAATTAAAGTTTGAAGATATTATATTGTAAGTTTTAGACACAAAATTTTATATTTAATTGTGACAAAAAATTTTGTAATTAATAATTCAAACAATTAGCAACGATGATATTATCATTAGTGTTTAACCTGCAATTAATCACAATAAAATTTTATCATAAAAAAATAATTACGACTTGGATTTTGTAGTTGAATAATGTAATTATTGGATATGAAGATATTTATAGTTATAATTATAAGAACAATACTCTAAAAAAATTTACCCAAATAAATAAAAATTAAAAAAATATATATATTATTGAAAATATATATTCAGACACAATGATATAGACTGTGTCACATAATTAATATAAAAAAGGATAAATTTCTAAATATCATTATGATAGACAATTTTTTTAAAAAAAAATACAAACAAAACCTCCAAAACAGTTAAAGAGCCGCAACAAGCTTTTTAAATATATTTTGACATATGCATTATCCAACAAAAGGCATTTATGAAAAAGTGATTATCAAGCTTCATTATAATCGGAAACAGCCTCTCTATCCACGTTGGGGGTAGTGGTATGGACTGCGTACATTTTACCCTCCTCGAACCCCACTATGTGGGAATATACTGGGTATGTTGTTGTTGTTATTGTTATAATAACCCACAATATTATCCAAAACAAGCCACAATATTGATCGACGATCTATTCGGAATATAATAATCCAACCATCTCCAAATACGAAAACAAAAAGATAGTCCAAAGTTATAAAATGAAAGAGCACCCATGTCAATAATACAAAATATGTAAAATTATGTTAGGTATTTAGATTTCCTCATAAAGCAAAATTCCAAGTTACTACTCCCTCCATTTCTTTTTATTTGCCTAATTTTTTTTAGAGTCAAAAGATACAAATTTGATCAATATTGTAAAACGTGTTTCTTAATCAAATTGAAAAAAAAATTATAATTTATAATACTTTTCATATAATTTTTGAATATATAAATTTTAATTCTAAAAAATTAGATTAATCTATTCAAATAGATAGAGAGGTCATTTTTGAATATTTCTAAATTACTGACCAAACAACCACATTAATGTTATACTTGAACTACTGACCTGCTAACTAGCAACCAAACATAACATGTATCTAGCTGAGTCAAAACATCATTGAGATTTGCACCCATACAACTAAAAAGATTTCAGAAAGATATTCATTATCTAGTTGAGCACGCTTCTTGTCAATTATATACAGAGTTTTCTCGTGTTTTTTGAAAGGCTACTATAATTTCATGGCTCGTGTTTTCTGAAAGGCTACTATAATTTCATGGAATTTATCCTTCGAGCATCATCTTTGTAGTATGAATCAATATTGGGCGAGGATCACTAGAAGCGCGACCAAGGACAATGTACCCTTGTCCTCAATGTTTTTTTTAATAGTAAAAGTTTGGATGATTTCATTCAGCAAGTACTAAACAACCAAAATCTTTGATTACAAAGATCACACATAGTAGCTAAACCTTAACTGCAGTTCTCCACCTACTACTACCTGTTCAGATTTTGATCAATTTAAGACATCTCCATGAAATCTCTCTATCAACTGCACTCATTTTCTTCAAATCATTCATTGAAAACTAACAGACATAGTGGTTACTTTATCACTACTAAAAATTTGGCTATTAGCTGTGAAGGTTAGCGAGAGACAAACTGTATGTCACTATTGCAAGGGACTTTGTGATGTTTTCCCCCACACAAGTCAAATATTTTAATTTTTAATTTTTTTTAGAAGGCAGAGAGGTACATCCCTCACTAAAATATGGTGCTAATAAAAATTTAATTTTAAGTTTATTATAGCGAGGGATTCTCCCTTACTAAATAATAACAAATGAATTCATATTTCAAAGAAAATTTAAATATAACATTTATTATTTTTATGGCTGGTACCAATAATATTTTAATAATAAATAAATAAAAATAAAATATAAGTTATCCAAAGAGTCCGTCGATATAGAAAACATACACACACACTCTTCAAAAAATATTATAATTGAATGAGTAGCTTAAAAAAGTGATAATTAGAATATTTTCGTGGTATTCTTAATAAAAATTGATGATATATTAGCTTACTAGTATTGTCCGTACTCAGCACGGACCCAATATTTATATTTTTTAAAAAAAATTATGTGACACACTTTATTTTAAAAAAATTTTCTAAGAAATGTTTTTTTTTCTGTTTTTAGAAACAATTTGTTTTGACAATTTTCATTATTTTTTAATGAAATGTTTTACGACCACACAATCCAAGGTTTATTTATCGCTGTTGACACACAATTTTGATCACCCGATACTCTTTTAGGCTGCTATTTTTAGCAAAATTATTAATTTCAAATATTAGTATTTTTTGCACACTTTTTTTTTTTATTAAATAATTTTGATAAACCACATTCATAAGTTAAAAAAATGTATAAATTATTTTATTACTTTTTAGTATCATTTTATAATCTCAATAAGACATTTTTTACGTAAATGTGCACACTAATAATTTACAAATACATTGTCTAATATTTATTATGATTATTATTATTTATTTATTATTTATTGTTATTTTTATTATCCCTACTATTATTTAAATAACTGTCTAAATTGAAATCATTTTGCCTAATTTATTTATCTTTTAGCCCAATTTTTATTCAAGTCATAACAATTTTAGCCTAGTTATATTTAATTTATTACAATTATAGCCAATTATGGCTCAATCTAAAGTTTTATTCAATTTTTATGGTCAAATTCTCAACTTGAGATCTCAACCATGGATTGTAACTAATCTGACGGCTGAGATCAAGATCCTATTTTTTCCTTTTAAACTCAAATTCTCAAACCTTAATCTATTGACAACAACCACAACCCTCTAATATCTCTCTCTCTCTAGACTCCTTCTCCCTTGTCTCTAAAATTGTCCCTAATCGACCTCGCTACGAACAGCCACCGCTTGCCCTAATCGAAACCGCCGACAACAACACCAGCGCTGCCACGCTGCCAGCGACCAAATCCCACCATATCCGGCCACCGTCCAACCGGAGATATCCTTCAGCCACCACCTTTTATGCCATAGTCATAGCGGAATCACGCCGGTAGAGCAACCTGCCCCGGAAACCTCAGCGCTGTTTTTTTCTTCCCCTCCAGCGAACCAGCTCCAACGCCGCTCCAACTTCGCCTCCCTCAACACTTCCACCGGCGAAATAATCACCACAACAACCGATGCTGACTACCAATGTTGTTCCCGAACAAGTGCCATCGAAAATTTTCAATACACGATGGATTCACGAAATTCATCTCGGGTTTGATTTCACGTTTAAGTTTTCATTAAACATCCTCATCTTGTTTTGTCATTCTTTTATTTGATTATCAAAGTTGGAATTAACGATAGTTGATTTTAATTTTAATTTGACTCTTTTTGTGTTTTTATCTGCATTTTTGATCAACATGTGTTAAAAAGCCTAACTTGCGTATGCTGTTATAGCTTTTCTTATTTTCAACTGCGATCCGCCTCAAGTCAAGGATTTTGGAAAATTTTGACTTTTCTGTCTTCTGTCCTTTTGAATTTCAATCGTGATAAATGTCCTACATATATCTGAGCTGTTTGGTATGATTTTAACTGGTCACTTGATTTGTGCGGGTATATTTAAACCGTTTTGATATAATTTGAACTGATTGCTCGATCCTTGTAAATTTTTTTGATGATCTGTCTTATTAATTCATTAGTTTGGACTAATTGTCTGACAAGCTGCTTGATTTTGTGAATTTGAACTGGTGGATTTTTATTGATAAGACTTAGTTATGAATTTTCAGTGTGATTTTTATTATGATAAGGATTCATTTCAGTTTCCTGAGATATGTATTTGTGATCTCTTATTTCAGAGAATTTTCAGTTCATTTTGTTGATATGTTAGTTAGTAGATGCACTTTTCGTCTTTAACTTGTAGGTTGTTAGATTTGCCTGTTTTTTCGACTTAGACTTCTTTTTGTGCTTTTGCTTCAATGGTTTTGGTTTCTGTGTAATAGTGATCCAAATTTTATTGTTGTTTGATGAAGTTTTGTTCTTTGCTGTGTACCTTTTTGTTTTCTTTAACTATGTGGATCAATGGGTGGTGAATTTATTCGAAAAGGGTTCTTTTTGGTTTTTGAGATATTTTACTGTAAGAACTGAGGACCTTTATTTTGGATTTTCACTTGGTAACTAGCTATAAAGTCTTGATCTTTTTTTATTTTTCTCATTTTTGTGCTTTTGCTGCAATGGTTTGTGTTTTTGTGTAGTATTGATCCAAGGTTTGTTGTCTCAGTTTCTTTTTATTTGATAAAGTTTTCATCCTTTTGTGTGTACCCATTTATTTTATTTATCTTTGTGGATCAATGGGTGTGATTTTATTTGCAAAGGGTTCGTTTGTGTTTCACTAGATGTGTATTTTATGATTCTTGTTTCAGAGAATTTAGTTCATTTTCTTTATCTGTTTATTCTATTTTGAGCAATAGATAAGATTACTTTTAATTAGAGGTTATGAGTTTAAGATTGAACTTATAAGAATGTTTTGTGTGTATAATTGATTTTATTCTTATTGCTTTTCCTGCTATAACTTTCACTTTTACGAACCTGAAAACATGGATTTCCTTGGTTTATTTAGGAGGTTTACTTGATGTGCTAATTTTTTCTTATGTTGTTGGCTTTTTGTACTTCTCTGTACTATCTCAGTTTTCAAAATAAAATAAAATTTGACCTTTCCCAAAAAAAGTATTATTAAACCTGAATGTTTTTGATGTGTGACTGCTTGATGCTTTGGCCGAGAAACATTTAGAACTGCTTGACCCATAATGAACTCCAATGCTTAATTCAACCTGATTGTTCTTTCTTAACACAACATGCTACTATACTTATTTAACGGGATGAAAATAGATGAGTTGCCTTGAAGGAAAACATTTAGATTCCCTTTTGATGAGATAATGGCTAAGCATATGTGTTAGTTTGGCTGTGCTTCAACAATATGAATGAAACATGAAACTTCACTTGAGTGAAAGAACGCAAATTAATAGATGAATGCCCGATTTCCTTGAGCAAGTTTTGTGCGTGAAATACTGAAGGTTTATTTAGTAATTTATGTTTTTTTTAATTTTAACGATCAAAACTGAAAGCTTCATCATCAATCTTAATTTTCTTCTCTTTTCCACAGGTATAAAAGTGAGTTGAATGAAGACTAATTGCAAGCTCAACACGTTATTGGTATTTTGGAAGAAACTTCTACATATCTGCCATAGTTTAGGATAGGAGTAATATTTAGTATTATATTTAAGTTAGATTTACTTTATGTTGTACTAGTTTTACTTTTCTTTGCCCTGTGAAGAGATATTAGCTTAGTATAATTTTAGTTTTTTTAATTGTATGAGTGTGGGTGAATTTTATCAATCTGACATGTTTTGTAATTTTATTTTTAATTTATTCAATTCTAATTTAAAAAATAATATCAATATGAAATAAATAAGTGTTCTCTTGTAATTGGTGACAAAAGATTTTACTATCCAAGATAACTTTTAGCAACGATTAAATTAGATTTTTCAAGAAAATTTTTTTGTCACGAAATAAACTAGTTCATCATAAGTTTGACTATATTTAGTGATATATGTATTTGTCTCTATATCTTTCTATTTATTTGATACAAATTAATTTTGTATTTTATTACAATCATAATTGTCAGTAATCATAATAATTTAGTGACAATTTTACATCATCAGTAAAAAAATACTATTTTAGTGACAAAATAATAGATTTAACTATAAAATTATTAATCTTTATTATAATAATAAATTTGTCACTAATTCATACATTTAAGGAAGAAAATTTTTACTGTATACAAAAAGAAAAGGTTGTCAATAGTGACGAAAATACATTTGTTCAACCACGAAATATATCTAACTCTAGCGACAATTGGTGTCGTCGTTGATTGAATTAAATAATTAGCGAAAATAAAATTGTCGGTATTGATAAATTTTTAGTGACAAAAGCATATCATCAACTACAAAAAAATTATATTTCTATGACAAACAGATTCGTCATAAATGTTATACATTTGGGGATGATTTTTTATTTTTTGTAGCCAATTTAATTTTTTTAGCGACGAAACACTAAATCGTCTTTGTCTACTTTTAGCGACTCACTTTTGGAGACAATTGATTGATGAATTTTTTTTAGCCACGCTAAATCGTTTGTGACGAAATATGACTTATAAGTGACAAAATAATTCATCCCAAATAATCAAATTTGTTGTAGTGTAAGTAGAGAGAATTTTCTTTTCCTTATTTCGTTTATGGAAGATTTCAATATTAAGATTTAGAAAGATTCTTATTTGTTTATTTGTGGCAACCATAGCATGATTGGTGGAGTTAAGTGATTTACCTCATTGAATAATCTCCTTGATTGAATTATCAAATATTTTTCTTCCTTTTATTTTTGTGATCTTTTTCTATATAAACAACTCCTCCTCAAAGAATGATGAGACAACTTACAATTTACACACTCTGTATAATAAGTTCACGTGAGTCCCTCTATTCTCAGCCAAGCATTTATTTTTATGCAGATTTAACTTATATACGTTGACAACTTAAATTTTGTTTTTTTTTTTACAACAAGTGTCTTTTAATCTGTTGTAGCGGTAACCTGTAAATTCTTTATATAAGCATCTCATTTTCCTTTTCCTTTCTTCCCATATTATAGTATACTATTCAACAACAACAACAACATACCCAGTGTATTCCCGGGGTCTGGGGAAAATAAAGTGTACGCAGATCATACCACTACCTCAGGTGAAGTAGAGAGGGTGTATTGTAGTATACTATTCCCTATGGAAAATTCCCAACAACCTCTTGCCACAGAGAGTTTTTTCATATAGCTGGTTGTTGAACAGATAACCATCCATTGATGGCCTAACAGAATCCCCTACATCCTCTTATAGTAGTCATGATGATGCTGAGGAAGAGTTAAAATTTATCACTTATTTGAAAAGATCCCTAAAAGAAGAACAAAACTTCAACTTTGATGTTCATCCTATTTCAGAATCTGTTTGTGCTGATGAAATCTTCTCTGATGGATATATCATGCCTCGATATCTTGATAGATCAAAGATTGAATCTTTTCGCGAAGCCTTCAATAATTTCAACACAAATTCATCAGTACCCTCAATTAGTACTCCTCCTACATCAATATCTAAACTTACAAATTCCACAACTAGTCAAGCTGATTTTCTTGAAAAATGGAGGAAGTTTTTGCGCAAAATATTGGTCAAGTGGTTTGGATTCGTCAAGCCAATCTCCAAAAGGATAGCAAGTTCAAGAAAAAGTACTGCAAAAGTTGATGACCGTCAAAGAAAAGTAAGTGAAATTCAAAGCTGCAAGAGTACTATTGATACTTCATTTCAGGGATCTCCTCGTCGAATGTTGAAGTCTTATTCTGTTGTCAATTGGTGTGGAAATGATAACAACCAAAGAAGTAGTAGTAGTACTAGAAGAGTTAAGAGTTTGAGGAAGGTGAAAAACTGGAGCAATATTAACTCACCACATGAGGCTTGTTCCCCTATAAAAAGTCCATCCAATGATCATTCTACTGATGTTTTGGTGCGAGAAGGCGATTTCTGATGCAATTCTATACTGTAAGAGATAGTATATCAAATGAGCTTGGTATCGATCATGGTGATCATTTTGACCAGCAAAGAAATTCTAGATGTTAAATTTCATCCTTAAATTCTTTTCTCAGATGTATATTTAGATTTTTGGCTCTTTATACAAATAATCTATCATGTATCACTCAGATTCAATATTTTGTACATTCTGATGTGAAAATAAAAAACATAAAATAGACAAGCACACCCATCTTACTTGTATTTTTTTAGCTACTATTTGATGCTTTATTATTATCTGTTGTTTTGTTATTATCAGTTGATTCTTGTATCTTGATTATGGTATTGTTTTGTTGTAGTTTTTGCTTAACTGCTATATGTTGTTTTGTTATTATCAAATGATTCTTGTACCTTGATTATTTATTGTTTTGCTTAGCTGCTATCTGTTTTGTTATTATCTATTGATTCCTGTACCTCCGTATGCTCTACCTTCGGCAAACCTCACATTGTGGGTCTGCACTTGGTATGTCCTCGTTTTTGGAAAGAAACAATTTGATTTATCTATGGTTGCTTACTTAATTGTTCCTAAATGCATTATCCTCCAATAGAAAATTGCTCTTTAAGGAGTTGATTCTCTTTTCAACTCATCTATTAGGAATAGGAGTAAGAGTCATAAGCATTCTGTCAACAGGTTTTAGAATCATTATAGCCTAAATAGTATTGTCCCGTTCATCTCTTTTACGTATTATATACCTTTTGCTAAGGTAGCTACTTATTTTATCATACAATACTCTGCTGGTAATGCACGAGGCTACAAGACGTATTCATTTAATAGCTTTCCTTTGTAATCATTTGATTGGATTGGCTTCAAAACTGCATTCACGTTTGTAGTAAAATTTTGCAAAAGACTGAATGAGGTGTGGCTAGGAACTGAGATGACTATTTCTTTCTTGCTAATCCCTCCACTCTTGGTGAACTGTGTTTTTACCTCCCTTTTCTGTATCATGTTTGGTTGGATTTGGGCATTTATTGTAGGTTTTGGGCTTCATAAGGTTTGGACTATAGCATTTGAATAGCAAACTGATCTTTGTGTATACTAAGATAGACTACTTTTAACAATTATTTATATTTATCGTTAGTCTTAGATTTTGTATCTTCCCCTTTCATTTGCCTTTTCTCTGCTTCAATTCGATTAGAGATGCTACTTGCTGAAAACATCTGACATCTTAAAAGTATGTCCTGTTGCCAACGTCACTAGATTAAAATGTTAATCAACTCATCTCAATTTCAGAACATAAGGGATTTTTAGCAATGTTTACAGGTGATACTGGTGAGATTCGTGCTGAAGTGAGAGAACAAATAGATACCAAGGTTGCAGAGTGGAGGGAGGAAGGAAAGGCAGAAATTGTGCCTGGTGTCCTCTTCATTGACGAAGTACATATGCTTGACATTGAGTGTTTCTCTTTCCTAAACCAAGATATGGAGAATGACATGGCACCTATATTGGTTGTTGCGACCAATAGAGGCATTACTATAATCCGGGGAACAAACTACAGATCCCCACATGGGACTCCAATTGACTTTCTTGATCGCCTGCTCATCATCTCTACACAACCTTACAAAGAGGAAGAAATTCGAAAAATCCTGGACATCAGATGCCAAGAGGAGGATGTAGAAATGTCGGAGGATGCAAGAGTTCTATTGACCAAGATCGGGGTGAATACCTCTTTGAGATACGCCATCCACCTTATCACTTCTGCAGCATTGGCTTGCCAAAAACGGAAAGGGAAGGTTGTGGAAGTGGAAGATATTACTCGAGTCTATAATCTGTGTTATGATGTGAAGAGATCCACACAGTACTTGATGGAGTATCAGAGCCAGTACATGTTTAAAGAAATATCAGCAGGAGAGGCCGAACAAGATGAAACTACTGCAATGGTGTCCTGAAAGCTTCTCGACTTGGGATTCAGGATGTTGCAACTTAGCTTTGGCGAGGTATTTCGCTACCTGGTTCTTACTTGATGATTTCTTCTCTTCCATTTATGTTTTCTGACTTGAACAAAATGTTAATTGATAAATGTGGATCCAATATGATTTTATATTCCTCCCTTTAATTAAGAACTACATCTGTTAGGCATTCGTATAAAGGTTTATGCGGATATATTGGGATTTAGGCTATTAGTTTAACTAATCAATTTTATAAGTTATAGTAATTAAGTTGATATTTCGAAGTTATCAAGTGGTGATGATGTTTTGTGATGTAAAGGACTTCTTTAACCATTCTACATAAGCATTTTTGAGCACAGTGAATTGAAGTTCATTCTGGAGCAAGTAACCCGAAACCTTCTGCAGAAGGCCCTACTGTTCAAGCTCAAGGTATTTTCCAAGGACATGATGATACTGTAGAAGATGTTCAGTTCTGCCCTTCCAGGTAGCTATCACATCTCCTCCTACATTGTATAAGATGTTGAGTTTAGTCCTCCAGTTTTTTTGATTGGAGTTGTGATACTTGATGTTGCTTGGGTTAAAAAACCTTCATGTAACGTGCGCTTGACTGAAGATGAGCTAATACTCGCATGAGCTGTCATGTCACATGTCAAGCTTCTTTTTCTTCTGAATCATGTCTTGGAAATTTCAACCTTTAGCCATTCGATATGATGTCCCTTTTGTTAATATTACAGCCTTTATAGTGGATTGTTCCTTTTGTTTTCTGTTTTACATAATTGTCAGTTATACAACTAGAGGAATGTATGATGTTTTTGTTAACTTTATAAAGGCTGAATGTGGTCTGAGTAAGAAGTCAAAGGAGCAGATTGTGGACATTGATGCTGCAGATGTGAACTATGAATTGGCAGTTTTGTAATATGTTGAAGACATTTACAGCTTCTACAAACTAGCTGAGGTATTTATTGTCTTGAACTTGAGCTTTATTTTCGTTTCTTGTATACTAGCAATATCTATGATCAACTCGATTTTTTGTGGTTCTTTGCAGAGTGAGACAAGAGTTCATGACTAATTGATTCACAACCTACCACAAGTTTGAGCTTAATCCAGAAACTCTTTACCTCACAATCTACATTGTTGATCGCTACCTCGCTGTGGAGACTGCATCAAGAAGGGAACTGCAGTTGGTGGGCATTAGTACCATGCTTATAGCCTCTAAATATGAAGAAAGTTGGGCTCCCGAGGTAAAATATGAAAGCCTCTTTCACCAAATGAGCTGTTAATGTCTAAATCTAACAGCTTTCTAAATGTTGTAATTTGTTTTTTCAGCTCAATGACTTCGTGTGCATCTCGGACAAAACTTACAGTCACGAGCAAGTGTTAACTATGGAGAAACAAATTCACGAGCAACTGGAATGGTATCTAACAGTCCCAACACCTTATGTGTTCCTCGTCCGTTCCATCAAAGCTTCTTTACCTGATTCAGAAGTTAGTTCTTTAATTTGGGCTCCTGAGATAAAATATGAAAGTCTTTTTCACCATATGAGCTGTTAATGGCTAAAGCTAACAACTTTCTAAATGTAGTAATTTTTTTTTTTTAGGTCAATGACTTCATGTGCATCTTGGACAAAACTTACAGTCACGAGGAACTGTTAACTATGGACAAACAAATTCTCGGGCAACTGGTTGTCGTGGATAAAGTTGTCGTGGTTGTGCGAAGTGAAGTTAGCCATGTGGAAGCCTCATTGTTTGCCGATTAACCGACTATTGTAAGTGTTTGGTTATTGTTTTCAGTACCAAAGCTCCTCGGTTACATAGTTTTTGGGTTTACATTGTATTAAACTGGTCGGAAGTCAAAGGTATGTTTGATATCCCTTTAGGGCTATAACATATCTGGTTCCGAAGAAGATCATCTATACTTACTTGGAAAGTTATTTCTCTACGAGTTCTTACGTTCTATTACTCAATGTATAAACCAGACACAAGAGGCCGATGAAACTACCACATTTAAAGACCTCAAACTAAACTTTGTCTTTCAATTGCGTCGATCTTGGAATAAAGAGCTTATAAGGTGATACAATCTTTGTCCAATTCTTTTTATTGATGTCTTTATATTCATAGAATGACCGACTTTGTTCTCACGGTTCTCATACAAATTCATATACATTGTCAGTTTCGGGAACCTGAGAATATCATGGACTACAGTTTTGTGATTGGTCTACATATCTGCAATTATTGCATCCTTTTGGTAACAATTCTGGAAATCTTTGTACATCTATGTTACATTGCGTTAAACTGGTTGTTGTGGATAAAGTTGCCGTGGTTGGTGAGGTGAAGTTAGCCATGTGGAACCCTCATTGTTTGCCGATTAGCCGACTATTGTAAGTGTCTGGTTATTGTTTTCAGTACCGAAGCTCCTTGGTTACAAAGTTTTTTGGTGTACATTGTGTTAAATTGGTTTGATGTCAAAGGTATGTTTGAAATCCCTTTAGGGCTACAACCTATCTGCTTCTGAAGAAGATCATGTATAGTTCCTTCTATTTCTCTAGGAGTTCTTACATTCTCTTATTCAACAAACGGGTGTCATAATGGATATGTCATAGAATTGTTAAGTGCACACTATTAAAGGATAATGTTTTGTTTTATAAATGGTAACCAGTTGGTCATACTATAACAATGAGAATGCTAGAGCTGTGTTGCTTAAAAATATAAATTGCAGAAGAACTCATAACATGGAAAGACAATTAGTACAGGATACCAATCCCCTTTAAAGTTAGATGAAGTGCCTTTGCTTCCACCTGATTTCCAAGCTGTAAGAACGTCAGAGTTTTTACAAAAAAATTTCCCTGAGCCAGGTGAAAATATGAAGTATCCTGTATAAATAACATTGATCTGATGTTTCAGGAAAGATGTAATAATTAGTTTCCTTGCAATAGTGCAGTTGTCTGATATATATGTCGGAACAACTCTAATCCGAAGTTTCATTGCTACTGCTTCTGCGGATAGAACAAAACTTTGAGCCCGATTCAAATTATGACATCTTTTCTACTCTACGTCCTTATTTTTGACATATTCTGTGCTATGTAAACTTACAAATTGAAAATAGCGGTAAATAACAATTATATTTTTTCTTATGACAAGTGAATCCGCAGCGCTGCACCACCCGCCCAGGTTAAATTCCCACTGATGTGTCGACTAATTCTACATCCAACCACCCGTCTTCATTTCTATGCAATATTTACAAGAGCCAGTCAACGGTGTTCTGCAGAAGATTTAGTACCTTGGAAGTATGGAAGTTTTCTGTATGACCTCTTCTATGCTAAGATACAATTCCAAGACATGTACTTATTCTAGCTTTTTTCGAATGTCTATGTTGTCTGAAGTTTCTACAATAGGGTAACTCTTTTCCCACCAGTGACATGTCTGACTAATTGTACTCCCAACCTTTACTGCAAACAGGAAGTGATCTTCATTCCTCTGCAATTTTTACAAGAGCCATTCAACAGTGTTTTGCAGAAGATTTAGTACCTTGAAAGTTACCAACCACCTGAAGAACCCGGGATACATGAGAAGTCTTCTGTGTGACATCTTCTATGCTCAGTATTGAACATATTTCAAAGCGAGGAAATCACAAGTTATTGCAGTTGGTGGTAGCACCTCCTGGTTTGGGAAACTCGAGGTGATTGCACCATGAGTTCGTTTTGAATGTGTCAACGAAAAATGATTCTGCCGATGCTGCGATAAGTATTTGACAATGCCAACTGAATCAAACTTCTTACCCTCCAGAAGTTGTGACGCTCCTCAAGTTCAGTTACTTATCCAGACCATAGTTAACATATAACTGACAGTTTCTTCTTTTGTTTCCTTTTCTCTACTCCTTTTTTGGACATAAACGTAACAAATGGTGGGTGGAACATTATTAGAAGTTTGTAGTGTGGTATTTGATTGGCTGGGTGTCAATCGTCATGTTCAGATGAACCTATTGACAACCTCTTTTTAATTTAAATTGGAGCCAAAGTAGTAACAGTGTTCTTGGAACAAAAAAGTACGAAAAGATGAAAAATAGGATCATTTATTCATATAAAGTTTCAAATATATCATAAAGAAGCATGTGTAGAGAACTTACTTAGTCCAATTAACAATAGTTGCTTTCGTGCCATTTTGTTTCGCACAAGTTAATTCGACTAACAAGAACAAGCCAAAGCTTCATGTTGTGCTTCCTCCCCCTGCCTCAACATCACAAGTGCATAATGGTAGTAATCCCCACTAAAGTCGAACTCAACAGGGGAAGTTGAATTCTTCTCTTGAGTTATTAACCAATGGAAACATCAGCACCCTGGCAGGATGCAAAGAAATAAGCAGACCAATATATTTGTGAAGGTTTTTGGAGTTCTTAATCCTTTGTTAAAATGAGTGCATCGAGCAAAGTAGTGCCCCCTTATAAAATAGATTGCTCTCTCATTGTATCATTGTTTATGCTTGTACCCTCCAACTGTTAAGTTTCTCTGTAACATTTTAGTTTCGATGGTCCGGGGATGCTGGATGTTTATTGGCTGAATGTGTAATAAGCTTTCTCGGAATAGTGCCTCTTCAATATAGTTTACGGAGGGAGCGGATTTGGAGTATCATCAATCTTTGAGAACTTGCATCTTTAAGATTGAGAAAAAACAAACAAACAATAGAAGAGTTGTTACGTATCTTTGGTTAGGAAAAAGTCAATAACTTTCAACCCACTATATGTAAGTCTTTTTAAAAAAGACTTATTTTTGTGAAATCCTCCCCCGAGACAATTGAAGACTTACAATTTTTGAACTTCTTGGCTCTGAGTAACAAGAAGTGGGAATTTCCCTAAAGGACTAAATAAGTTAGAACGTCTAAAATATTTTCTTATGGATGATAATCCAATGTACATAAAACTGCCTACAGAATTTGGTCAGCTGCATAAAATTCAAGAATTGAGGCTCGCAGGTTCAGGTTACTCAGGTAAAATACCATCAAGTTACACACACCTTCTTAACTACATTGTTACTTTAGAACAATCGATTGACAGGCGAGATTCCTATGAAATTTATGAGCTTTTCACACATGTATCACTTGAATTTGAGCAGAAATGTGTTGTCTGATGTTGTGCCATCCATTTCAAGTTTCTTGAAAAGATTTGGTAGGAACTTGGACTTGAATTTTTGTTTGTGCTTTGTCTATTACTATGGCTTTGTTGTATCCTTTAGAATTGTTTTTTTAGGAATTTAGGCTTTGTTCCATGAGGCTCATGAAGTCGCCTAAAATGCTGAATCGGACATGGTCAATAATGCCAGAGTTGCGGTCGAGTCTTCCTCGCAGCCGACAAGGTAATACGACTAACAAGAACAAGCAGAAGCTTCCGGTTGTGCTGCCTTCCCTGCCTCAACATCACAAGTGCATAATGGTAGTAATCATGCTAAAGTTTGTACTCAACAAGAGAAGTTGAATTCTTCTCTTGAGTTATTAACCAATGGAAACATCAGCACCCTCGCAAGATGCAAAGAAATCAGCAGTCCAATATACATACAAATTATAAGTTTCAGGGAGGGGATGCGGTTATTTGGGCACCTGTGCAGTCTCAAAGCAAAACTGAAGACGCTGGTGAAATAAATTAGAAAACTGGATCTAATTCAATTGGTCCTTATAATACGATGATGATAAAGGGAAAGAAATGTCAACGCACAACAAACTTTTTAACACTCTATAGAACTAAGCCTTTTAGCTCCACAATAATTGAATACAAAATATGCAAACGTAAACAGAGGAGCAAAAAATATCACCTATAAAACCCCATAGCTTCATCTCAACCTCTTTTGACTTCATCACACCAGCCACGACAGAATAATAACTAAAGTAATGCCACATGCAGGACACAACTCAACACACGACTAAAAACTAACGGAAATATGAAGTATGGTCACTTGTTTCCAAAAAGGTATAATTATATATGTCAGAATTCCACAAGAAACAAATCTGTCATTACACCTTCCAAGCAACTTGAAACTAACGATACAGAAGTGCCTCTTTGAAGTTTTAATATCAACAGTTAGCTGAGATGATGAACAATGCAGTCATAGTGTCAACAAAAAACGAGGTCTTCATGATGCTAAACAACAAAAGATGAAATAGTAGCTCCAAGCCACAGGAATCAAATACATGTAAAAGATTCCAATTGTATTTGTTCTTCATTTACTTTTTACCTTTCTCCCAAAAGAGGAATGTGCAATGTAAGAGGTTTGGAATTATTAAAAACCATAGATTTAACTACAACCTCTTTTTTTATTTAATTAAAAAAAAAAAAAAGGCCGACCTAACAGGAATCATATACACCTCAACAAAGGAACATCCATTCATCTGCACCACATGAGATAAAATAACTCAACTCCATGAGATCGGATCATCCATTACACATGTTTTATAGGCTGGTGATGGGATTGAGAGTTAGTCCCTTCTTCTGAAGCAGAACTTGAGTTAAGACCAGCCTTAGTGCCTCAACAAATAGTCCACTGACCTGATAAACTGTACCAACTATGTTGAAGTGAATTTCTTCATAGGGAGACTGATAGGAGTCGTGGATTCGGGTTTGTGACGATGAGCACTGTCGAAGAAGCTAAGACCGCTGTAGTGTTGTCCAACCGTTATGTGAGTCATAACCTGCAAATTTCTGGAGGTATGTTTAAATTCTCATAGCATTGCAATGATAGGTACCTCAACCAGATGAGGCTTAGTATCTTTACAGGGAAATTATCAATCTCTTTGTGTCTCAACTCCAAGACTTTGAGTAATTTGAAATGAATAAGCTGTGATTTGAAAAAATAATATGAATCCTTAAGATGAAAAGAGAAAATAGAACGGGTTCATTTCAATAGATCGTTGTTTTCATGATGATGTACAGGGGTAAGAAGAGCCCTATAAAGACCATAGGGACAACAATCAATTTTATCACCAGTCACGCATTTAAAGGGCTGCATTTTTTGCATACTGAGATATCGCCGTTTTGAATCTGAGTAATCAAGCACAATGTCATTAATGATAAAAATGTTCTCCCTTTGAATTTCTCTCACCCACAGGTCATATATTAGATCATGAACTTTACATGATCTAATTTTTGCTCCATCTTGACTTTTCTTGCAGACGAGGACTAGACATCTACCGACAAGCTCTTGCAAACACTTCTCAGCCTCTCCTTCCAAATCATTTCCCAACTTCAGGAACCCCTCAGCCATCCATAATCTCATCAAATTCTTCGCTGGTATCTCACTGTCTTCTGGAAAAATCCCAAAATGCAGAAGACAGGCTTTTAGATCGCTAGTCATGTGATTGTAACTCAACCCAAGCACACGTGAACATAGTTCATCAGGATCATTTGTGACAAATGACTTGACATCTTTCGCAACATTTTCCCAGTCTTCTATTGCCCTTTTAGATTTGAGAAGTCCAGCAACCACGACTATAGTTAATGGTAACCCGTGACATTTCTCTGTGATTTGCTTCCCAGTAGTCTCAAACTCAGATGGTAATGCTTCACTTGCAAATGCTGCACTTTTGAAAAGACTCCAACTCTCATCTTGATCCATGAAGCTCATCCGCAAAGAAACATTCTCTGTATCAGCATAACAAGCTACTTCATTGTTACGGGTCGTCAATAATATTCCACTCCCCTTGTTTTCACTTGGAAAACATAGTCTCATGGCATCCCATGCTTCAGTTTTCCACATGTCATCCAATACAATTAAATATCTCTTACCCTTTAAACTCTTTTGTAGCATGTTTGCAAGCTCTGCTTCATCGTTTATGTCAAATGTGTCACTCTTAGTAGAACACTGAAGGCTCAACAAGATTTCCTTTACATTGTGCTGTTGCGAAATAGTAGCCCAGGCACAAACATCAAAATGAGAACGAATGTACGCATCATTGTAAACTTCGTTCTCTAAGGTTGTTTTACCTATGCCACCCATCCCGACAATCGGGATGACTTTGGGTTCACCAGAGTAGCTTCTAGTAAGATCTTCTACCAACTGTTTCCTCTGATCATCACATCCAACCATACTATTCTCAACATTCAGAATATTTCTTGATGAGCTTGGAAACTCTTGAACCGTTGATTCCTTTGATGCATGTTTGCCCTTATCCTGGATATTTGTCGACTCTTACCAAATACGATCAATATCCTCTGCTACTTGTTGCAGGCTATCAGAAAGCCTCTCATGTGCCTTTTCTCTCAGATTTTCATCATTTGCCAATAAAACTTCAGTTACTCTTAGTTGAATTGTTTGTTCAACAATATTTGCAACTTCATTTATCTGAACTTCCAAATCTGTCAGTTCCCCAGAAATATTGTTTTTCTCTAAGTTCTTGATGACTACTTCCAGGGAACTAATCTTTTCCTGAAGAGCGCAAATTTCATCTCTGTGATCACAGATTAGAGTTTGCATTGATGAATTGGATGTCAAGAGCGATTCTATTGTTCTCATAAGAGAAGCCACACTTGCATGAGCCATATCTACTGTATTCTCGTTTCTATCCTTTGCGGTTATGACCTGAAAGCTGCAGGTTGCAAGATGTCAATGGTATTACAAATAACGAGATACACAGATTTGCATAAACTAAATAAGATCAGGTAATGTATTTGCCTTAATCATAGCTATCACAGGGTAACAGTGAGTTTAGTCCCAAACTCAGTAGCTTTAGCTCATTTGACGCGGAAAAATAATTTAACTCAGAGTACGAAAAAGAGATTGTGGTTCAAAACTCCGCTTAGCTTACTTAGGTAGCTGGAACTCTTTTAAAAAGATTCCACCCCCGTGTCAGATCCTTAAAAAAATGCACAACTTTTGAAGGATCCAACACGTAATCAACGTTATTTAAGAGAAGTTCGAGCAACATAACTATATACATAGTACAAAGAGTTAAATTATACATTGACAAGCCACTACAAGTGTTGTTTTTCACTAAAACTTTAATTAAATAAGAGAGTAATTAAGGGAAACTAACCTTTCAAATGCAGATTCCCTAAAACAGTAAGTAAGGTCTGCGTACGTACACCCCATCCTTCCGATACCCCACTTTTAGGATTTTCCAACTTTTCTAGAAAGTCGGACCATAAAATTAAAGGGTCATAATTTAAAAGTCTTCTTTACTTTAGTCAACTTCGTGTCAAGTCAAAAAGACAAACAAATCGAAATGGACCTTGGTTGTCCACTGTATACTTGGAGGAAAATGATACACCCTTTGTTTAAAAAAGAATGACCTACGTGCTTTCCTTTTTAATTCATTTAAAAAAGAACTGACTTCTTTCTTTTTTTTGGCTATATTTTAATTTCAACTTTTCACGTGACATATTTAAGACCATAAGATTAAAGGGCATTTTGGTACAGTGACAGAACTTTAATTTAAAATCATATGATTAAGAAGGAGATAAGCATCTAGTGCCCCCAAATTATGGCAAAAGTTGTTACGTTACACTCCAACTTCACAGGGGGGCTATTGCACCCATGAAGTCAATTTTAGCGTATTTTTGTCACTCTTTTGTGCTAGCGTTACACCTTTATTACGTAAAAATGGAGCCCACGTCAAAGGTGACACGTCAGCTAAAAAGGTGCCACATCAGCTAAAAAGAATGAATAAAATTACGCTAAAATTTAGTTGAGGGGGGTAGTAGGACTCCTGTGAAGTTGAAGTATGTCGTGACAAATTTGGTCATAGTTTAGGAGGATACTAGATGTTTTACTCGATTCAAAAGTCGTCTCTATTTTTTTAAACTTCACTTTAAGTCAAATATATCATTCTTATTTAAATGAATGAAGAGCGTAATTTTTTCCTCCGAGATCCTCGGTAACATCCTTAACAAAAAATTACAGGGTGGCAGTATGTATGCTATGTTGTTGAGGTTGATTTCATATGGCCATTCAATTAATAATTATTAACTCAAAAAGATGAGTAATTAAGAAACAACTGATCACTGCAACAAAATACTATAAAAAACACAAATCAAAGATTAAAATCAAAAGAAAAATGACATACCACTCTGAGTGACTAACAAAGTGTTTGCCTTCTGAAAAATTGGGATGAGAATTTCAATTATTGTTACATGTGGGGAAAGTGCTTTATGTAGTTTTAAGATAAAAAGTTATAAAAAGATGCTTTGTGCTTTATACCTTTATTATATTTTAAAAAATAAAAATAAAAGATGGTTATATTGTGTTTCAATTGTTATCATATTATTTTTGTTGTCATGTTCCTTTTTCGGAATGCTATGTGTTGCTTTCTTTATTAGTTGTCAAGTTTTTTTCACTATCGTTTTATTTATAACTAATTTGATGAAGTTACTACATTAAATGACGGTCGTTCGAAAATCACTTTTTTACCTCCACAAAGTTGGAGTAAGGTTTGCACACACTTAGAATCTACCCATATCCCCTAATGGAATTATTTAGAAATATACCTGATTGATATATTTAAAAAAGATCTTAGACAATTTGTTGTACCAATCACAATTTTTTTATATATATTATTTGTCTGCCACTAATATGTTGTGGACTTATAAGTGACTAATGGTGTGTATATATATATATATCAAAAAAAAAAAATTCAGCTTCTGAGCCAAATAGTTTGCTTTTTTTTTTTAAAAAAAAGGAAATCATTTTGACTCAGAATATGATGACTCAATTATCAATATAATCTTTAATTTGCAAAAGAGCAAAGCATTAGTACCCACCTGAATATAATCAAATTTGATACGATACACTTCAACTTTATAAGGGTCCTATTATCTCCTAAACTCAATTTTAATGTATTTTTGTTACCCTTTTTAGTTGGTATGACACCTTTTTAGCTGACGTGATACTTTTGACGTGGATCCCATTTTTATGTAATAAAGATGACATGTCAGCATAAAAGGGAATAAAAATACACTAAAATTAAGTTCAGGAATGATAGGATCCATTGGCTATAGTTTGAGGGATATCGGATACGTATCTCTTTGGAAAAAGTATTAAGTGTCAAAAAGTCACTTAAATTATTCCCTTTTTTTTTAGTTTCATACCAAAACTCATACACAAACCTAAATTATCACTTATTAGTGTGAGAAACACACCTAATATTGGAGTGTCTTTTTGGTTCATTTTTTTCATAGTTAAAGGGTCTACTTGTGCACTGATAAAATTAAAAGGTCATAGTTAAAATTCCTGTTTATGTATTATGTCAAAAAACAAAAATAAAAACAGATCAATTTTTTTGAAACAGAGAGAATACTTTTTAAAATGTTACATGTCCCACTGAATAAAAATTTAAAATATTTTTTTTCTGCAGATTAAAGATAGCCTTGATAATTGAGTCATAGCATTACTCACCGTATGAGTCAAAAAGATTGCCTTTTTTAAGAAAAAAATACTACATTATTTGGCTCCTAAGCTGGAGATTTATTATTTGTTTATTGATTAGTCCACAAAAGTATCACTTGCAGGCAGCTAATATATATATATATAAAATTTGATTGGTACAGCAAATTGGCCAAGTTCTTTCTTTAATATTTCAATGAGCTTTGAGAAAAGTATATGCAGATATATTGTCTATAATCATCTTTTAATAACTTTCTATCTCAAAAATATAATTGAAGTTATCATCCCAATTTATCATAAGCCAACACTTTGTTATCTAGAAAATTTAATACCATTTTAGTCACTCAGAGATCAGGTGTGACATATTTCTATTGATTTTAATCTTCATTACTTGCTACTATTTCTATCTTTTTTCCATATACTCATATTTATGTTTTTTATGTTCTTTTCTCATAGTATATATATTATTGCAGTGATCAGTTGCTTCTTCCCAAATTTCTACCATTCAAAGGTTAGTTTCCCTCAATTACTCATATTTATAATCTAATAACTATTAGTTGAGCGACCACATAAGTTTAGAAAAATCAATTTTCAACTCTAGTCTCAATCCATCGTTTAGAAAATACGAATAACTTGAAATAAATACCTTGTATAAATAGTTTCAAGTATGGAATTTGAGCCTTGAAATCTTGAACTCTATGTGTTCTTGCTTATAAGAATTTTTGGGAGGAAGAAAATAAGGGATTTTGAAGATTTCTGCTAGTTTAGGACGACTTTAGGGTTATAAAAATGGTTAGGAAAGTTACATGGGGTGAAAGGACAAGTTTTCCCCTAATTTAATAAGAGAAAAATGGACTTTTATGTTGGAGAGGTATGCTTCAGGCTGCGCAGCCCAACGCGGAGGAAAACAAGTGATCTCTTGGCTTGAGCTCCACTGCACAGCTGGGATGATGCCTCACTAAAAAGTCTATAACTTTTTGCTTGGAAAGAAGACTCAAAAACCTTTAATTTGGTAGGTATGTCGATTGCGACATGGCGATTACAGTCCTAGTGACGACGATCATGAAATTTCTTTGCCCAAAGGGTCTATAAATAGATCCTAAAGTCGCAAATTAGGGAATTTCCTCTTCATCCTTGAGACGTAAAAACCCTAAATGGGTATGACGACTCAAAATTGAGTCTTTTGGTGACTTGGGAGCTTTCTAAACATCTTTTATCGTAATTGTCGTCCGAATTAAGGTAAGATTTCATCACTTTATTGATGAATTTCTTGTTTTTTGACTCAAAACCACAAATTTACTTAGAGCTTGATTTTAGCCCAAAGTTTTCTTGGTTTACACCCATTTTTGAGTGTTTTAATTCCATGAGCTTGATATTCCTCGAAAATGTATTTTCCGTACGTGACCCACTTGGGGTTTTTGGACCCGAAGCACAATGGTGAAATATGGGCATCGTTCCTATCTTAGGATTAATGATCATTGGAAGTTGACCCAAGTAAGAACGTCAACTAAAACTCAATCGGAAGGATAATTCTCAACTAAACTTTGAGCTAAGAGATTTCTATGAGTTCAATTCATCTACAAAGATGTTCCCATACTAAAGAATGGGTATCATGTTATCTATAATATCATTGACCTCTTGCATCTTACAGCTTTCAGGTCATAATCGCAAAGGCAAACGTGAATACAGTAGATATGGCTCATGCAAGTGTGGCTTCCCTTATGAGAACAATAGAATCGCTCTTGACATTCAATTCACCAATGCAATCTCTAACCTGTGATCACAGAGAAGACTTTTCTGATCTTCATGAAAAGATTAGTTCCCTCGAAGTAGTTGTCAAGAACCTTGAGAAAAACAATGTTTCTGGGGAAATGACGGATTTTGAAGTAGAGGTAAAAGAAGTTGCAAATATTGTTGAACACACAATTCAACTAAGAGTAACTGAAGTTGTATTGGCAAGTGATGAAAATCTGAGAGAAAAGGCACATGAGAGGCTTTCTGATAGCCTGCAGCAAGTAGCAGAGGACATTGATTGTATTTGGAAAGAGTCGACAAAGATCCAAGATAAAGGCAAACAAGTATCAAAGGAATCCTTGGTTCATGATTTTTCAAGTTCAACAGACGATATTCTGAATGTTAACAATAATATGGTTGGACGTGATGATCAAATGAAACGGTTGTTAGAAGATCTGACTACATGCTACTCTGGTGAACCCAAAGTCATCCCGATTGTCGGGATGGGAGGCATAGGTAAAACAACCTTAGCGAAAGAAGTTTACAATCATGGATCAATTCTATGCCGTTTTGATGTTCGTGCCTGGGCTACTGTATCTCAACAGCACAACATAAAGGAAATTTTGCTGAGCCTTCTGCAATCGACGATCAAAATGGATGACACGGCTAAGATGAAAGGTGAAGCAGAGCTAGCAGACATGCTGCAGAAAAGTTTAAAGAGAAAGAGGTACTTAATTGTCTTGGATGATATATGGAGTTGTGAAGTGTGGGATGGCATGAGACGATGCTTTCCGACTGAAGACAATGCAGGGAATCGAATACTGTTGACTACCCGTAATGATGAAGTAGCTTGTTATGCTGGTGTAAAGAATCTTTCTTTGCGGATGAGCTTCATGGATCAAGATGAGAGTTGGAGTCTTTTCAAAACTGCAGCATTTTCAAATGAAGCATTACCATATGAGTTCGAGACTGTTGGAAAGCAAATCGCAGATGAATGTCACGGGTTACCACTAACTATTGTCGTGGTTGCTGGACTTCTCAAATCTAAAAGGGCAATAGATGATTGGAGAAGTGTTGCTAAAGATGTCAAGTCATTCGTCACAAATGATCCTGATGAACGATGTTCACATGTGCTTGGGTTGAGTTACGATCACTTGACAAGCGATCTAAAAACATGTCTTCTGCATTTCGGTATTTTTCCAGAGGACAGTGAGATTCCAGTGAAGAATTTGATGAGATCATGGATGGCTGAGGGGTTCCTGAAGTTGGAAAATGATTTGGAAGGAGAGGCTGAGAAGTGTTTGCAAGAGCTTGTCGATAGATGTCTAGTCCTCGTCTGCAAGAAAAGTCTTGATGGAACCAAAATTAGATCATGTAAGGTTCATGATCTAATATATGACCTGTGCGTGAGAGAAATTCAAAGGGAGAACATTTTTATCATGAACAACATTGTGCTTGATTACTCAGATTCAGAATGTCGATTTGCCAGTATGCAAAAAATTCAACCCTTTAAACGCGTGACTGATGGTAAAATTGTTTATTGTCCCTATGGTGTTTGTAGGGCTATTCTTACCCCTGTACATCGTCAGTTGAGAGATTATGACAACAACGATCTTTTGAGACGAACCCATTCTATTATCTCTTTTCATCGTAAGGATTCATTTTTTTCTCCTGTTCTCAAATTAGATCTTATTCATTTCAAATTACTCAAAGTCTTGGAATTGAAACAGGAGAGATTGATAATTTCCCTATACAGATACTAAGCCTCATCTGGCTGAGGTACCTATCATTGTGCTGCCGTGAGAATTTAGACATACCTCCAGAAATTTGCAGATTATGGAATCTGCAGACATTAATTGTTAAAGGGAATCTCCGATCATATGTAGGCATTAAATGTCCAGTGCAAATTTGGGGACTAATGCAATTAAGGCATCTCAAACTGCCCAGATTTTATTTGCCAGATTGCCCAAGTGGATCTGTTGACAAAAGAAGACACTTGGATTTTTCAAACTTACAAACTATTTCTTACTTGTCTTCGGGTTGTTGCACAAACGAGGTTATTTTGGGGATTCAAAATGTTAAAAAATTAGGAATTAGACAAGATGTGACTGACTATGGATGTTATCGGGACTCTGGCCCTCTTAACAATCTTATCCATCTGCATCAACTTGAAACATTGAGTTTTACATGCTGTTATAGTGAAACTTTTCCAGCAACACTCAAGAAGATGAAGTTGGAAAGAACTTATATAAGTTGGTTGTACTTGGACATCATAGCAAAATTGCCTAACCTTGAGGTGCTGAAGCTGATGGGTGGTGCTTGTCGTGGCAAAGAATGGTATCCAAATGTTAGGGGATTTACTCAATTGAAGCTTTTGTTAATTGAATATAGTTTTCTCAAATATTGGAAAGCCACAAATGACAACTTTCCTGCCCTTGAGCGCCTTGTGCTTAAAGAATGCAGTTATTTGGAAGAGATACCCATTGAGTTTGCAGAAATCCCCACACTACAACTGATTGAGTTAACAAGGTGTCTTTCCGAACTTGGGAAATCTGCTGCAAGAATTCAACAAGAACAAGAAGACCTCGGAAACAACCCGTGGATGTTCGTATCTCCCGTCCATGTAAGTATATAGTATTTATAAGGGTCACACTTTGTTTCTCATTTTCACAAGTCAAGTCGTACACAAAAGTTATTTAGCTTTGCCCCATATTCTTATATTTGAGGGTAGTTCAAAATGGCCACTTAAATATGTTTTTGAGCAGTTTGGTTACTTTAGTTAAACTTTTGAATAATCATCTTTTTGATATATTATCAAGGTAAGTGAGATAAGGAATGAATCGATTATAGAATCTGTAAAATTATACATCAATATTTGCAACTCATTTCTTGAATTAGTAAATAATTGTTAGTTGAGATGTAATATAAGAATTTTAGCTCTCACATGGAAGTTGAGTTGAAAGATGTGAGTTTGGTTGAATACGCTCTAAATCTGCATCTGAATAATGTGACTTGTCGAACTTCTACTGACCCTTTTTGTTTCTTCTCAGTGGGGTTCTGATTCAGAAGAATATTAGCAAAGGAGTTCTAGGGCAGATGGATTGAACTCTTGGGATTTCATTTCGGTTCCTTTGTGGAAAATTACCACTAAATTATCTGTTTCAAAAAATATGTGGCTTCCAAGGAGATGTGATATCTTTTGTATTGTAACATATTTTTGAGTCAATAGAATGTTAAGAACATAAGTAGGTTATGATATAATATATATATACAGGTTTCGATGTATATTCTTATGTAACTAATGATGCCTGTAATATGTTATACATTAATTTTCTGTAATGCATAAAACCTTGCCACGGCCTTTAGGTGATGGTCTATGAGACTTACAAGAATTGTTGTACTAATTCTCTTCTTCCCTTCTCTTTTTATGTAACTTCACAAATTTAACTCCAGGTACTAGCAGATTGACCACGTGGTTGATTGTGATCGAGTTTGATGATTATTTTATACGATGAGACAACCCGTTAGTTTTGTGGTGTCCAGGAGTCTTTATGTTATTGTTCTGGTATGGTTGATTATGCTCTTATGACTCTGGCGATGTACTTGATTATGGTTTCAGTTATTGATTTGGTTATTACTTTGCATTATTTTTTGAGTTAATATAGTTTGAAACTGGTATTATATGTAGTAACACCGCTGAGGTCTTGAAACTTGCAGTTTTCTGGTAAAAACTGCACAAGGAACATTAGAGTCGATGGAATTGGTCGTGACATCCAATTCACCAGTGCAATCTCCAATTAGTGAACACAGTGAAGAACTTCTCGCTCTTCATGAAAAAGTTTGAGAAAAGCAATGTTTCTACGGAAATGACAGATTTTGGATCACAGATAAAAGATGTTGCAAATGTTGTTGAACATACAATTCAACTAAGAGTAACAGAAGTAATGAATGGTAAATGATGATATCCTGAGGGTAAAAGCACATGAGAGGCTTTCTGATAGCCTACAAGCAGCAGAGGCTATTGATCGTTTCCAGAAGGAGTCACCAAAGATTTGTGTTAAAGGGAAACAAGCATCAAGCAAATCTTTGGTTCAAGATTCAAGTTCAACAGAAGATATTCCAAAAATTAAGAACGTTATTTGGAATTGACAAGAGGCTTCTCTGGTAAACTCAAGGTCATCCCAATCATCGGTATGAAAGCATTGGCAAGTCAACTTTAGAGTGACCAATCATCAGTATGGAAGGCATTGGCAAGTCAACTTTAGCGAAAGAAGTTTACAATGACGTATCCATTCTACATCACTTTGATGTCCGTGCTGGGGCTACCGTATCTCAACAACATGATGTAAAGGAAATCTTGCCAACATTACAGATTTGTATCTTCAATTAGCTAAAACTTCAACCTACAAAATCCTCCTTCAACTGGATGCCATTCCAGGACACGACAAGCATTTGGTTTCAGCCTCAGCACCTCGAGGTTAGGACATTGGCCTATGATATTCAAGTCCTCCCATGCTAGACGAGTTCCAACCAGCTTTAACTTCTTGAGCTCTGTCGGAAAATGTGTTGCATTAGGTACACAAACTGTCGATTTATGGGATCTTAAACTCCAGTGACTCATGTGATAACGATCAACTTTAATACTCAATGTTTCTTCTAGCTGATGCAGATCAACAATTTCACTGAAGTCCATAACTTCTTCATTCATGTTATAAGCATAGACGTGCCCCCGAATACATAATTTCTTAATGTTTTGAATCCTGGAAAGGACTTTCTTAGTGCAACAATAAGGAAGCAAGCCCGAAACAAACTGTACGTTTGACCAAATCAAGTTCCTCTCTCCGTCAATGGATGAACTTGGAGGATCCGGCAAATGAAAGCTTCGGAGTTTCAGGTGCCTCAATTGCTTTATTTCCCAAGTTAGTTCTGGAAACTTTATAAATGAATGAACTGACCCTTGAACAATGAAAGTTTGTAGATTCAATAATTTGAGAATTCCTCGAGGTATGCCAAAAGATATGTGAGTCGAAAAGGATAGGTACCTCAACAAAAAGAGAGAAAGTATCTGCATCGGAAAATCTGAGAAGTACATCGAGCTCAAGTTGAAGACTCTGATTAAATTCAAATGACCAAGCTTGAAATTGGAATTAGTACGGAGAGAAGGTGCAACAAACACGAAAAGTGAACGAATTCTTCTCAACGGACTATTATCATCATTGGTATGGGTAAGAGACGTTACAAAATTCTCATCCGGAAGAGCATCATGATCTCTCAACTAACGATGCACAGGGGTAAGAAGAGCCCTATAAAGACCATAGGGATAATATTTCAAAAAGATGATTGTTCAATTTTTTTTTTCATCTTTTTGACAATATTATATGTATTTTTTTTACAAATAATTAGTTTCTATAAAACCGAAGAATGTAATACATTTACATTTATGAAAAACAAAGGGTGATGAACTAGCATCAGCAGTCTATAACCAATTAAGATCGTAATTATCATCATGTTTTGCAGCATCAGCATCAGAATCATCATCTTCTGCTACATCAACATCTGAATCTTCTTCTTCTTCATCATCATCATCATTATGATGTGATCGTACAACTGTATGATGTGACGTGAAAACGAGAAACTGTGTGTAACCTTGATATATATATACTTATCTTGATAAAATTTATACAAAATATTTCACTTCTTGATATTTCAATTATTTCATAAAAGAGTTGAATCCAATTAAACCTCATTTTTTACTAGAATTTATACAATCAATACCTTAAAATTCCTGTGCAAATGACAACAAAGAGAACAAACATCTACTCTTCATTTTTTTCATTTTATTTTTATTGTAATTTAATGGAAGCGTTGGACATTAGCCAAACAATCCATTTGCCACATTTAACAAGCTTAAACTAAAGTAACAGAACTGCACAAAAATATATTTAAGGGCCATTTTGAGCTGCCCTCAAATATAAGGGATATTCTTGTTAATTTCTCTTATATTTTAAGTACGATTTTAACCAAATTTTGTCAAGGTTATTTTCGTGAAAGAATATGGGGCAAAGCTAAATAACTTTTGTGTACGACTTGACTTGTGGAAATGAGGAACAGAGTGTGACCCTGATAAATATTATATATTTACATGTATCGGAGATACGAACGTCCACGGGATTGTTTCCGAGGTCTTGTTGTTCTTGTTGAATTCGAGCAGCAGATTCCCCAAGTTTGGGAAGACACCTTGTTAACTCTATCAGTTGTAGTGTATGGATTTCTGCAAACTCAATGGGTATTTCTTTCAAATGAAAGCAATGGATAAGCAGGAGGCGCTCAAGGGCAGGAAAATTGTCCTCTTGTCCTCTGTTGCTTTCCAGTACTCAAGATAACTACCTTCAATTATCAAAAGCTTCAATTGAGTAAATCCCTTAACATTTGGATGCCATTCTTCGTCATCACAAGCATCATCGATCATCTTCAGCACCTCAAGGTTAGGCAACTCATCTATGATGTCCAAGTACGACCAGCTTAGAAAAGTTCTTTCCAATTTCAGCTTCTTGAGCGTTGCTGGAAAAGCTTTTGCACTTCTTGGCAAAAGTCGACTAAAACAACTCAATTTTTCAAGTTGCTGCAGATGGACAAGATTGTTTAGAAGCCCATTACCGTCAATATCATTTCCATGGATTACTAATTTTTTGACATTCTGAATCCCATAATAACCTCCTTCGTGCAACAACATGGAGACAAGTAGGAAATAGTTTGTAAGTTTGAAAAACCCATGTGACTCCCTTTGGCAAGTAAATTCTGGGAATGTTAAGATGCCTTAATTGCATTAGTCCCCAAATTTCCTCAGGAAAAGTTATTAAATCTAATCTACTAGGACCTTGAACAATGAATGTCTGCAGATTCCATAATCTACAAATTTCTGGAGGTATGTACAAATCCCCATTGCAGGGAATGATAGGTACCTCAACCAGAGGAGGCTTAGTATCTGTAGAGGGAAATTATCAATCCCTATGTGTCTCAACTCCAAGACATTGAGTAATTTGAAATGAATAAGCTCTGATTTGAGAATATGATATGAATCCTCAAGATGAAAAGAGAAAATAGAACGGGTTCGTTTCAAAGATCGTTGTTGTCGTGATCTCTCAACTGACGATGTACGGAGGTAAGAAGAGACCTACAAAGACCATAGCGACAATAATTATCAATTTCTTCATCAGTCGCGTTTAAAGGTCTGCATTTTTTGCATACTGAGATATGGCCATCCTGAATCTGATTGGCCAAGCACAATGTCGTTCATGATAAAAATGTTCTCCCTTTGAATTTCTCTCACGCACAAGTCATATATTAGATCATGAACCTTACATGATCTAATTTTTGTTCCATGACTTTTCTTGAAGACGAGGACTAGACATCTATCGACAAGCTCTTGCAAACACTTCTCAGCCTCTCCTTCCAAATCATTTTCCAACTTCAGGAACCCCTCAGCCATCCATGATCTCATCAATTTCTTCGTTGGTATCTCACTGTCTTCTGGAAAAATTCCGAAATGCAGAAGACACGTTTTTAGGCCGCTGGTCAAGTGATTGTAACTCAACCCAAGCACACGTGAACATCGTTCATCAGGATCATTTGTGACAAATGACATGACATCTTTGGCAACACTTTCCCAATCTTCTCTTGTCCTTTTTGATTTGAAAAGTCCAGCAACCACGACAATAGTTAGTGGTAACCCGTGACATTTCTCTGCAATTTGCTTCCCAATAGTCTCCAAATCAGATGGTAATTCTTCTCTTCAAAATGCTACACTTTTGAAAAGACTCCAGCTCTCATCCGGGCCCATTAAATCCATCTGCAAAGAAAGATTCTTTGTACCAGCATCGCGGGCTACTTCAGTGTTACGGGTCGTCAATAATATTCCACTCCCCTTGTTTTCACTTGGAAAACATAGTCTCACGGCATCCCATGCTTCAGTTTTCCACATGTCATCCAATACAATTAAATATCTCTTACCTTTCAAACTCTTTTGCAGCATGTCTGCCAGCTCTGCCTCACTGCCCATGAAAACTATGTCAACCTTTGTTGAACGCAGAAGGCTCAACAAGATTCATTTTGTTGTTGAGAAATAGTAGCCCAGGCACAAATATCAAATGAGAACGAATGCACGCATCGTTGTAAACTTCGTTCGCTAAAGTTGTTTTACCAATGCCTCCCATCCCCACAATCGGGATGACTTTTGGTTCACCAGAGTAGCTTCTAGTAAGATCTTCTACCAACCGTTTCCTTTGATCATCACGTCCAATCATACTGTTCTCAACATTCAGAATATTTCTTGATGAGCTTGGAAACTCTTGAACCGTTGATTCCTTTGATGTTTGGTTGAACCATTGAAAAATATTGAACCACTGAAAAATCATGAAGCACTGAAAAATCTTGAACCATTGAAAATTCATCATGTTCCCTTTATCTTGAATCGTTGTTGAATCTTTCCAGATACGATCAATATCCTTTGCTGCTTGTTGCAGGCTATCAGAAAGCCTCTCTTGTGCCTTTTCTCTCAGATTTTCATCATCTGCCAATACCACTTCAGTTACTCTTAGTTGAATTGTGTGTTCAACAACATTTGCAACTTCTTTTATCTGCAATTCTAGGGGATCATACCTCTCCGCCGTAAAAGTTTTTTTTTCTCTTATTAAATTAGGGGCAGACTTGTCCTTTCATCCCATGTAACTTTCCCAACCCGTTCTATAACCCTAAAGTCCGTCCTAAACTAGTAGAAATTTTCAAAATCCCTCATTTTCTTCCTCCCAAATATTCTTACAAGAAAAAACACATAGATTACAAGATTAAAGGCTCAAAATCAATTTTTCTAAACTTTTTTCGTACGGAGCAGTGTTCGGTAGGTGTATACGGAGGTTGTGCGACAACCTCAGACATCACACCATCATTATCATTCTCATTGCATTTCATACATTATGCACTCTTTGTGAGAGTGCCTGCGTGTTTGATTTGATGTCTACCTATTCTGCGCTTCTCTTTCATACTTGTACATGGTATATGTATTATATTAGAACTGTCAGTGGAGACGGTGTGGGATATCATTTGGGATCTTTTCTGATTGCAGTGACATTCTGTAACACCCCGTAAAAGTCGTGCATGGATTAGCCTTTAATAGAGTGCTCTTAGACTTAAAAACTTGAAAAATTTTCTAAGTGTAATGAGGACTTAGAGTCATTTTAGCTGGCAATCTTCGGAATACAACTTTTCAACTTTCTCGACATCCGTTTTTATATTTTCAAGTTGCGTTACAATCGGGAAAGCTCATCGTACATCTCAGATAAGTTACGGAATTTTTCGGAACGCATAAGGCTGCGTTTGGATTTCAAAATAGTAGAAAAATGCATAGCCTATTGCCCAGTTTTTAGCATTTCAGGGTAAACTTCAAATGATCATAACTCTCTAAATATAATGAAATGGGAGAGATGCTCCTATCAAATGAAAGCTATTTGAGTATTCTTTCCAATGCAACTGGTTTCATCCAAATCTAACATCTGAGTAAGGAGTTATACCCGTTTTACTTCAGCCTATCAGCTTGTCAACTGAGGGACAGTTTCGACTTTGTTTGTTTTCTTAGGGGCATTTTAGTCATTTCACCTCACCCAAATTTTGTCTATAACACCAGATTTAGCCCCCCAATTCATCAAAATATAATCCTTTTCTCAAATTTCCTCTCAAGAACACCCCTTAGGGTTTCAAACAAAAATTCCAAATAACTCAAGATTCAACCGTGGGTTTTGGAAGATAATTGGAGATTTGGAATCCCCACATCGTAGGCTTCAAGGATCATCCCTCAATTTCTTAAATAGAGGTATGTGGGGCTATCTCATAAATCACATGGCTTAAAATTCATGTTTTCAAAATGGGGGTTTTGAAATTACGAATATGATTATGTTTTAAACGTTTTATGGTATTGATTTGGTCTTTAGGCCTATTTCCGAAGTGATTTGATATATGATATACGTATATGCATGTATTTTGAAAAGATGTGAACTTGAGAGCATGAATTATACGAAATTCCTCTTTTGATATGATTTTGTATTAAATCCTCATATGATGTGAAATGTTTGAAATCATATTGACAAGCATGACATGAAATGTTTTGAACATTGTTATGATTTGGGCATGATTTTTGACTTGTCATGAGAGGGTTGTTTATGTTGATATATGGTGAATATAATGGTTGCATGAAAGAATGATATGATATTTATGGATTGCAAGTCGGGTATGACGATACCCTACAGAATAAGATATGTGGTTTAATTAAATGGAGTTGAATGCATTGATTTTATACTAGATAGGTGGATGCCCGAAAAAGGCGTTTGAGTGTAAGGGCTCATCACTGGAAACCGTGTTTGCCAACATGGGAACTTGGTACCAGGCTAAGTGATCTTGTGTACCTGACTTTATGTCATTCCCAAATTGGGACTATGGTTAGGAGCCCTGCTTTGTGATCTTGTGCACTACCATACTTTATTGGGTCGAGACACCCTGCTGTGTGATCTTGTGTGTCTTTCCCTCACTTATACTCTAATCTCGGCGGTAACCGAGGTTTGACAGTTGGTGTAAATGTGATATGTAGGGCATTCCACCTAGCTCAGCTGCATTACATTGTTGTTGAAAAATTATTATATTTTGCCCATGTGTTTTCAAATGATTGGATATGAAACTGCTTTATAATGGCTCTCACCTATATTTTGCAAAAAAATTATATTTTTGTTTTTATTTCTCTGCGTACCAGTACTTTTGTATTGACCCCCTTCCCTCCCAGATTCAGAGGCACAGTCTAGGGGTCCAGATAATCAGTAGGTTCTCAGGCAGAATTGCAGAGTCACTTGGTGAGCCTTCTATATTCCAGAAGGCCTGATTGTTTGGCAGTTTCATTTATCATTTAGTAGTTTTGGGTCTACTGGGGGCCTTGTCCTAGTTTTCAGATAGTTATTGTTTCATTCATTTAGTAGAGATTTTGCAGACGGTTTTTCAGATGATGGCGATTTTGGGGCATTATTCCCCGTTATTGATTTCATATGATTCTTGACCATGTTTTCATATTATTGTTTATCTTCCACATTTCTTTTATCATATGATTTATGTTCATGATTACCAGACAGATAGGGGTGTTTCGGGCCTTCATGGTTCGGAATGCTCTTCAATCATACAACTGTTCGCCTAGTTCTTGCCATCGCTGTTCAATATAATTGGCGTCTATATCAACTTGATGTAAATAATGCATTTTTACAAGGTCGTTTAGAGGAACTAGTTTATATGAGACAACCTCCTGGCTTTGAGCATCCGACTTTGTCCAATCATGTCTGCAAACTTCACAAAGCTATCTATGGTCTCAAACAGGTACCTAGAGCTTGGTACACCGAGCTCAAGGACTTTCTTGTAACACAAGGTTTTTTCAAATCACAATTTGACTCGTCCTTGTTCATCTTACATCATCCAAGATTCATTGTTCATATCCTTGTATATGTGGATGACATTATTGTTACTGGAAATCAAGAACAAGGTATTCGACAAATTATCAATGCCCTTGCTCAAAAGGAGTTCCCACTCCTATGTCCATCTTTACTATTCTTAGTGTAAATCAAGTTGATCCTATTGTTGATGGCTCTTTCTTTTGGAAAATTGTTGGCAACCTGCAATATTTGTCCTTCACCAGACCTGACATCGCATTTACAGTAAATAAACTCTCCCAGTTTATGCATTGTCCCCAATCTAATCATTGGAAAGTTGTTTAGCGATTGCTTCGATATCTCAAACAGACCTCCTCTTTTGGTCTTCAAATAACCCATAAGACTAATAATCGACTTATGGAGTACTCTTGGAAGTTCTGGTGACCCAATAGACAGAACTTCCACAACTGGCTATGTTAAATATCTTGGAAGTACGCCAGTCTCGTGGTCCTCCAAGAAGCAGCAATCCGTCTCTCGGTTATCCACCGAAGCTGAATACTGAGCTGTAGCTGCTGCTCTGGCTGAAACCAACTGGATCACCAACCTACTGCATGAGCTTCGTTTTTCCCTTGCTTGCATTCTGCGCATACTCTGTGATAATATTGGAATTACCTATATTTGTGAGAATCCTGTCTTTCATAGTAAGATGAAGCATATTGCCATCGATTTCCACTTTGTCCGTGACCAGGTGCAACGCAAAGAGGTTGAAGTCAAGAACTTACATTCTGCTGATCAGGTTGCTGATGTCCTAACCAAGCCACTTCCACATGCTTCTTTCAGTCATATGTTTGACAAGTTGGGTATTATAGACGTCAACACCAACTTGCAGGGGCGTAAAAGAGATATCCGAGAATAACTTGTAATTATATTATAGTTATCTTCTTGTACAACTGTAATTAGTTATTATATCACTTTAGGATTGTAATTATTTGTTGTATTACATTAGGACTCGGTGTTGTATTAGCGCCTATATATTCTTCACTAGCCTATGAATAAAGCTTGCTCTTCTCGTTCTCTGTCCAGCAGTATTTGTTTTACCCTAGACCCCTTACGTGTGAGATTTCACTGGATATGTTGTTGCTGTTTTTCATTTTTTTTCAATTGTTGTGAGATTTTGCTGGATTCTGCAGCAATAATTCAAGAAGAACAGGAAAACCTTGGAAACAAAGTGCTTCCTCAATGGTACTTGTTTTCCGGGTGAGTGTAAATCTAGCTATATTCGGAAATGTACTTTCAGTAATTGCTTTTAAAACTAAAACATACATTTGTTAAGGTTCACTAAACCGATTGGTGTTAACTTAATTATCGAGTCATTCAATTAAAAGATTGTCAGTTCTAGTATCCAAAGAGAAAAGAAGTAAAGAACTACTATTGATTCACATGTAAACGTAGTTCATCAGGATCATCTGTTGCAAATGACTTGACATCTTCAGCAACATTTTTCGAATCTTCCAACGTCTTTAGATTTTGACAAAATCCCAACAACCGAGATGACATTTGTCTGTAATCTGCTTCCTGATAGTCTCAAATTCAGATGTTTATGCCTTATTTATAAACACCACACTATTAAAAAGGTTCCAACTCTCACATGGATCGATCCATGGAACCCGTCAACAACGAAGTAACACAAGAGAATCGCCATATAAATGCACACTTCCATTCATTTAATAAAAACGTTACCAAATAAACTGTGTGGGATCGTGTTAACCATTCTGAGCTCATGAACTGAGAACTTTAGTGATGCCCAACTGAGTAATATTACAAAAAATTCTATCAACGCAAAAATATGTTACAATACAAAAAAGATCACATCTCCTTGAAGCCACACGTTGCTTGAAACAGATAATTTAGTGGTAATTTGCGACAAAGGAACCAAAATGAAATCCCAAGAGTTCAATCCTTCTGCCCTTGAACTCCTTTGCTAATATTCTTCTGAATAAGAATCACTCTCCCCTCCTGAGAAGAAACAAAAAGG